>NC_056738.1:130976297-131143797 GCF_019279795.1 Protopterus annectens
AACCTGCACTCAGTTGTCAACTGAGTACATTTCTGCAAATAACACTACTCTTACTCGGACAGGTTTGGGTTTCCTGGATCGCAAATTTACCTCATTTGCATAGCTTTCGCCTGCGATTGAGGTAATTTGCATATCCAAGCCCTGTCCGTGTAAGACTCATTTTATGAGCTCTGTTGCACGCCCCTACTGGCTGTTCCTGGATCGCTCGGTGGACATGTTGGCTGCATGGAGTCTTACTCTACTCTTAGACTCCGTGCAAGCCTTCGTGAATCTGGCCCCAAGTCTAGTTTGCAAGGTTCTCTCTCTCATCTTTCTTTTGCATGCCACCTCCCTCTCTCTACATGACTGCAAGTGGAAGAAATGATTGCAGTGCCATCCTTTTGTCTGTGGGGTACTCAGGCAGTGGTATTGTACTGCTAAAGCTGCTCCTTCTCAATATATATGGAGCTGCTGGCTGCCCTGCCCTTAGTGGCAGAACCCTTATCTCCCTTTCTCTTGTTGGTGCTTCTCTGTAGTGGAACTCAGATTTGCCTCTGATATCCAAGGAACTGTGCAACATGACAATGTTATGTAGGTATGTTGCATCTTCATCCTTTCAGGCAAATAGGGCTAAAGGTCTGATTTCACTCTCACTTTCATAATCATGAGTACAAAGCTTCTACATCTCTAGTAGACCAAAGTAGCATAGTCTGGGGTTATTTGTATCCAGTGACCCTGGTATCAGCAGAGGAAGGTCACCCACTCTTGTTCTCTTCAGTGTTTCTTTATTCAAGAAGCTGAGAATCTTTATAAGTTGCATACAGGGGGTGGTGGGGGTCCTCCTTTTCCTACTACTGCACTTTTGGTGATCCTCTACTGTCACACTGAAGCTGTCTCATTCTTCAAGGGTTCCTGGAATATATCAGAATATGAAAATCACTGTGCCTTTTCCTTCACTACCCTTACATGGCCCCAAATACAAAATTATTAGAGTCACTCCTGCACCATTATCTCAGGTCTCACTAACTTTATGTTGATTGGTTGTAAACATTTGAGAATGTGATCAGTAACAGAAAATGGGGAATGTTCCCTGTCTCCACACCCTCAGTTGCTATATACACTAACACTGAAATTGTACCAGCTTGCAGAAATTATATAGAGAAATGTATATCAGAGCTGGCTCAAACTTGAATATACATTTTCAGCTGCAAGGAGTTAGCCCACAAGCTGCTGGAACATAACTATCTAAAAGATAGCCCCCAAATAATAGAGATTACAATTCCTGTACCTATATTTCAGGTTATCTGTATTATACTAGTTTTTCCTGTTTCTTTTATGATTCATTTATTTATCTCTGTGCAGTGTAGAATTTATAAAGTTCATCTTATTTCTACATATCTGAATGTTTTTGGTACTGTAGCAACCTTTTTTCATGCTTTCCCAGTGTATTTTTGGATGACTGAGGCATCAACTCCGATTCTGTGGTGCAGGAACATAACTTCTACCGATGCAGCACACACTTGCTTTATTTTACCTGCTGCCAAATTCAAACCTCCTGACACTGGCTGCCAGTCTTAGAAAAGAAGATTCTTCAGTGATTTTTTTTAATTCTCTGCTGTCTTAATGTCCAGACCTTATACATTAACTAAGGAGGTGGTCCACTTTTTCTGACCTACAAGTAGTTTCAATAACAGCATGAATACAATCTCAGATGCTGGTCATTCTGGAATATAGAGCAGACCAGATGGAGGACTTTAAAATCATCCAGTGTTACATGTGCCGACCAATGACTCCCTATACAAGTAATGGAATTTGACTTTAATCACCCTTTGATGTTGTAGGAATTATGTATAAATATTTTCTTTTCACTTTATGTGCATTCAATATAGCATGGGGGTTTGAGAAACATTCAGCACTACTTTAGAAGTCAGTTTTTAATAAATTGACACTGGATTTGATAAATAAACTACATTGTAAGTCAGGTTCACTACAGACGATGTTTTGGCAAAGGTTAACCATATCGCTCAACTGTCCAGATTTTCTTAGACTGTCCATACTTTTGATATATATATATATATATATATATATATATATATATATATATAGTCTGTTCTTCATAAAATTTGTGTTTTTCAGGCAACTTATTGATGATTGAAGTCATTAAATAATGACAGACATCAAAGTTTCATACTTTATATCCTTCAAAAATCCATGGAAACACAAAACATTTTATTATAGCAACTTTTCTAAGTTTATAAGAGCAATTTTTAAAATGTGTCCCTATTTTTGGACCTTTGCCCCCCCCCCATTATTTTTGGCTTTGTCTAGATTTCTTGTGCTAAGAGGTTGAGACGTATGAGGTCAACTGCAAAATGCAGTTCAGTAAAACTGGATTCACCAAACGTGTTTCACCTAAAAGTTCCAACATAGAGACTGTTGTCTGACTCCCTTGCAGAAGACACCTTTGTATCGTCAACTATATATAACATACCCTGAAGTCATGGTAACTCAGGGAAGAATCACTAGTGGCTGGTGACTTAAAATCAAAGGGAGGCTGCAGGAGACAGTTGAATGCATTGGGCCAATGAGGAAGCGGTGTGACCAACTAGAAAAGGGTGGACCTATGCTCAAAACCACAAAAAACGGGACTTTAATTAAATACGCTGCCCTGGGTGACAAACCATCATTATGACAGTCCACTCAAGACAAAATGAAGTGTAGAAGAAAAAAAATATTTCAGTGCATTGGCTACATGACAGCTTACTCAATATCTAGATAGAAACAAAAAGGTTGTGAGGCATGAACAAATAAATTACTTTTTAAACAAATTACTGGAATGCCAGTCAAAATCAAGTATAAAAAAAATAAGCTGCACTCAACTCATCCCATTTCTCCTTGCACTGCAGTTCTAATTATAATTTATATTCAGCTTTATAAAAGTACCAAGTAACATGCTGAAAGCAGCAATCACTGTTGTGATATCCCCACTTGTAAAAATGCTTCTTATCCAAAAAAGACCTGCTGCCTGACAACAACTTTCTACTTGTTTCATGGAGAAAATATAATCAAAGTAAAAAATGAACAGCAAACAAGAAACAAGCTCAAGATAAATTGCTTAAAGCATAGGTTATGGACCACACATGATAGATAGGCATTCTGTTTAGTTTACTGGTAAAGCCTGCAAAGATGACTGCAATCTCCAACAAATGTAGTGAGCTTCTGAAAATACTGTAATATTGTCCTTTATTATAAATACAGTCATATGCATTTCAATATCTAAGGCTTATACATGATCTAGTTATATAAATATTATCTGCATGGCAACAACAAAAAGGATTTCAATGTTAGTAATTCTTTAACAGTATGCTTATTAAAGCTTACTTGCATCTTACAATCTCAAACAAGCTTACCTGATGGTCATTAAAGTATTGCTACTTAAACACAGAGCAACAGGCAGTGCAACAACATGCATTTTCTGAATAATAATAAGCATAAATTAACAGTATAAAAATATGACTGAAAACCAGAACATTCTGCAAAGTCAAGGGCAGATGAAAAGCCACTGTAGTACTTGTGTCTACATTGGATGGGGGGATATTCTGCACAATTACACTGCATAACTGCTCCTTGCCTTGCTTGGATACATCCAGAGTCACCACATGGGGGAGTGGGTTGCAACAACCATGTCATAATTTGAAATGTATCTGGTTGATGGTGATGGCCCTGACACATTTGTCATACCTCTCGGTGTCAGAGCAAGAAATCTGGACAAAGCCATAAACAGAAGTGGGATAGAGGCCCAAAAATAAGGCCAATTTTTAAATGTTGCTCTTATAAACTTAGAAAGATAATAGAATAGTAGGTCTTGCATTAGTATGAATATTCTGAAGGGTATGAAATCAAACTCAAATGTCTGTCATTATTTTCTAACTTCAATCTTTAATAATTTGCAACTAATTTGCCAGAAAACCACAATTTTATGAAAAACAGACAAAAATGTGAATGTGATGCAAAAATATAATAAAATAGCCACACAATACAGCTGGGAAGCTGTCAAAGAAGGGGCACGTTTTAATATTAGTACTGTTAAGTTGAGCAGCTGACAAAATAAGAGAATCTACATGCATTTCTGAAATAAAAGCAATCTATAACTCTGATCATTACAATTATTTTATAATTGTAAACCATCCACATTTTCTTCCAAAATTGCCATTTTGTGGAGAGATTATCAGGAGGAGAGCAACATTTTGAGCCAAAGTCAGGGACAGTTGAGAGGTTTGGATATACCTAATTCTATAAAGCAATTTATTTGTATGTACCTCTCAACCTCTTAATGCAGGAAATCTGGACAAGGCCAAATATATTGGTGGAACATACAGACAGTACTAAAAATGGCTGTTGTATAAACTTAGACAGTTGATAGAATAACAGGTCTTGCTTTATCATGCATTTTTCTGAAGGGTATGAAGTCTGAAATTTAATGTCTGTCATTATTTAGCGACTTCATTCCTAAATGATTTGCCAGAAAACCACAAATTTTATGAGGAACAAACAAAAAATAAGAAGCAAAAATGTATTCATTCTGTGAAAATCTGGACAGTTGAGGGGTATATTTCAGCCAGGGCTATTTTGATTTTGCCGCCCTTCCTCACTCACAAAATCATGGTCGAATGAGGCCTCCCCCCTGCAGCCATTCCAATGTCCCATTACTTGTCTATGTCACCCCATTTACCATAAACACTGTTATGTGCATACTGCTTTACTTCTACGATGATTTGGATTTCATTTAGGTTTTATTTTACATTTTACAGCACAAACACTAATAGACATCTGCTAAACAAAGCAATGCAGTCTCACAATGAAAACAGACGTAGCATTAAATTTTTTCTGCTCTTTAAAGTCACATTCATTGAAACAGCATTGAAACCCACATTCAAAGAAAATACATCTGGCCAGTGGCAGATAAAGATAAACTTTGGGCTGTTTTCAAATCATAAGTCCCTTGCACAGGAAACATACATGTGTTCTTTGATACACCTTCACGATTGTATGAAATTATATTCCTTTTATAATACAGTACAGTTGTTAGAGGGTGGTTTAAATGTATTGTTTTGAACATTTTTCCAGTAAACAATGAAACAAAATGCATGCACCAATAATGACAAAACTGCCCAATTCAGAACATTTCCATTATAAAAGTCTACTCAAACTTCTACAATCCACCAGTATCAGTAAATATGCACAATCTGCAAAAGTAAAAGTCATCTAAATAATTCCACATTAAAGAGATTTGTAACTAATGAAGAGGTTGCTGCTAGCAAACAACTTTATATTTCATTGTTTCATCTACAAATAAAGTGCCTGTTGCCCTTGAGGAATAAATTGACCAGGTTACATTAAAAAAATAGCTAGTAATATTGAAATAGGGAATGGATGGCAAACTGATAACAGGTTGATAGTTACTAGGTATCTCCGCCAAAGAGGACATTCTCAGGACTGCAGCATCCACCCCCTTTAAAAGTACAACAAAGTACAGTAATGCATCTACATAGTGTGGAAGTAGAACTCACAGCCTTTTACATCGAAAGCAAGTACACTACCTGTTGTGCTATTAACAATGCAAGCAGACTCATCATAAGCAGCACTAAACTTTTCTTCCCCTGAAGCTCAATCTTCCACTTGACACTCAACTGTATCTCTCAACTTTGCAGCACATGATCACAAGAAATCTGGAAGAAGCCAAAATTTATTGGGGGGGGGACAAAAGCCCCAAAACCAGGGACACATTTTAAACATTGCTTGTATAACCTTGGAAAGTTGCTAGAATAAATGCTGTGCTACCACCATGCATTTCACTGCCAAGTCTTGAACCCAGGACCATGTGCACTACAGTCAGGGCAACATACCACTATGCCAAATCAGCTGATTCTTGAAAGACAGTAAGACTGTAACTTAAAAACCAAATAACAAAATAACTTTACAACAAATACTGGGCGCTTTCACCCGCCACAGATACGCGGGTTTCTTCAGAGTACAAATAAAATGTGTTGACACCAACCTTTTATAGTAATACAATTAAATGCATTAATTGAGTAATAACATAATTGCTTAGCAACGCCTAATGTTGTATTGAGTAATTGAACCTTAACTTACAAGGGTTATTGTTGAGAGAAAATGTAAAATTTATAGTAATGCAGTACAAGAGGGCATAACGCTAAATGATTAATATGTATGTGTACCTACTTAAGCTATGTAACAGATAGCTTCGAGTTTAGTTAATATCATACATATGTAAAGTGCTTGAATATTAAAATGAGTACATTGTTTTAAAAAATTCTAGCATATAATATATCATTTTGTGAAAAATATATATACTTTAGTAAAAAAATATATACTAATATGAAAAATATATTTATATGAATATGAAAAATGTAAACTAATAGCAGAGGTCACTTGAGGTATAACTGTGGTATAAATGCAATTATAATAAATATAATAAATAATTAGTTAAGTAATAAATACATATATATAAGTAAAAAATATATATATATAAATATAAATATATAAATATACATATATGAATATATAAATATGAAAAAACATAAATACATGAATTTGTAAATTGTGTATATAAAAATAAATACATATAATTATATACATATCATAGATATTGTAGTGGTAATTGTACTAGTAAATATCTATGTGACTATAAGTATATGTGCTAATATAAATGAAAAATCATAGGAATGTCATGTATAAAATGAAATAATAAAATAATAAGTAAAATAGTAATATAGTAATATAGTAATATAGTAATATAGTAAATACTAAAACCAACGCTTCAACATTAATGTTAATAAATAACCATAAAAATACCTAGTAGGTGCATGTGAAATACAATATATTCTATTAATAACATAAATGTAAAATGGTTTTAAATTAATTTAAAAAAAAAAACAAAAAATACATTTCATAATTGTTCATAAAAAACACAATTGTTCATAAAAACAGAATCATATGCACATTGATTTGTACTTCAAAATACTAGCAATGCTGATGTGCCCATTCAGTCCTGGTATAGCACTAGCATTTAATCTAAGTTGTCACAGGCACTCCTTTGTTAGTAATAAATTGTCTAGGTCACCTTCCTTTTCCCAGGGGTTATGTATTCTATCTATAATGAAGAAAATAAATCTTTTGAAGTTGCAACATGTAGTACTATGAACACAGAGAGCATTAGTTTCTTTTTTATGTTTGATATCTCTTATATGTTCCATAATTCTTTCTTTTAATTTTCTCTTAGTTTTTCCAACATAGAATCCGGGACATGAAATACAACTAGCTAAATAAACAACCATTTTTGTATTACAATTGCATTGTCCCGAACATTGGAGTGTTCTCCCATATTCATAAACTGTGGAATAGGGTCCATCATTAATGTATTTGCAACTTTTACAAAACCCACATTTTTTCATTTTAGATGCTTTGAATCTAGGCACACTACTAACACTTTCAAAAATCTCCTTTAGATTAGTTCCCCTACTGTATGTTATTCTTGGATATGGGCCTAAGATATCTCTAAATTCTTTCTTATTGTTAAACACACAATTCCAAGTGTCATTTAAAATTGTGACTATTGCCTTTGAATTGTCATTGTAAGGCATAATAAATGCATCCTTCTTGTTTATGGGCTGTGGTTCACTTAATCTATTATTTAAACCATTGAGAAGTATCGGCTTATATTTAGTGTCCCTGTTGTTAGCCACCTCTTGAAATGCTAAGTCTAATTCTTTCTGTGGGTAGCCCCTTTCAAAGAACATTCCCTTTAAAACTCTGATTTCTTCCAAGAAGTTTTTATCATCACTTATGATGCGTGAAAGTCTAACCATTTGGCCTTTCACCAGGTTTTTCTTCTGGAAGTGTGGATGGTTACTTTCGTAGTGCAAATAGCTGTTAGAGTATGTTTTTTTACGGAAAATGTTTGATTCAATCTTGCCATTCTTATTATACATCCTAATATCCAAATAGTCACAGTGTTCATTTTGTATTTGAAATGTAAATTTTAGAAAGGAGGTACTGGTATCTAAATAATGTATAAAGTCTTTAATATCATTTTCTTCACCTTTCCAAAAAATTAGGATGTCATCTAAAAATCTAACATAAAAAATTATGTTTTCCCAATAATTAGATGTGCCAGGACTAAGTTAGCGTAAATGGGAGCACATCTAGCCCCCATTGCTACTCCTGTGCATTGTTTGTAATATTCACCTTCTAGGAATACATAATTATTGTTTAAGATCATATCCATAAATTCCACTAAAAGTTTTCTTTTTACTGTGTGAAATCCACTGTATTTGTCAAAAATCTTCTCAAAGGATTGTGTGGGGGGGGGGGCACCTGACAACTGTAAGCATTTGCTATGACTGTACTGGTATTTCAGGTACTCTGTTAGGTTCCATTTCGTTTTGTATTCTGAACTATCATGCAGACTAGAGGCATATCAGTAGAGTACAGATCTTAGGTTTTATTGACCTACATTACAGTTTCAGACTTCATACCATGCAGAACTAACATACAAGTACCTGACCTGTTGTAGTCTGTCTGTGTAGGTCTGGAGGGGGGCTGTTATCCATTGCCATTAATTAGAGGCCTTAGCACAGCCTTTCTTTACGGTCATCTGTACTGCTGGCTGAGGCTGTTGTTGAGTATGTGAACCTCGCTGACATGCATGTGTGTGTCCTATGGACACACATTTGGGCCACAACATGTACTGCAGTGGGATTTGTCATCTTGTCTAGTACTGCCTATTTTGTTGACACCAGTATTTGTTATGGATTTAATGCTGTCCATATAGGTGTCCACTATCTGCTGCCATCCCATTCAGCCACCCAATTCCCTTGCATGCTCACATCCATACCATAGCTACAACTAGAAGAACATACTACTCCATTCAACAATTGATAGGAAGAGTGAGTTACTTGTGGCTGTGCCAGTACTGAGGATGGTGCTGGAGGGCTTACTATGTCGGATGCACATAGTACACTCCCTATACATGGTAAAGCACAAATAGTGTCATGTTTGGCATCCCTTTTACTGTATGTGCGAGTCAGAGAGAGGTGTCATTCCCTGGGATCCTACCATGTCAGAGTATGTAATATGCATTGCCTCTTTGCCAAAGCCTAGGCATACTGGGCATGCCACCTTCTGCCTACATGGGCAGGCTCAGGTTGTTCCTCCTCTGAGTCACTCTGTGCCTGTGCTGGCCTTGGCAATGGTGGGGGACTTGTGGCCCTGCACCGTGCTGTTCCTGTTGCAGCTGTTTCTGCATGATCATATTGTGTAGCATGACACATACAATGAAAATCTGTGTA
The DNA here is from genome assembly GCF_019279795.1 of Protopterus annectens. Taxonomy (NCBI): domain Eukaryota; kingdom Metazoa; phylum Chordata; order Ceratodontiformes; family Protopteridae; genus Protopterus; species Protopterus annectens. The sequence goes on from NC_056738.1 coordinate 130,985,648, forward strand.
CATGTAGCTAGAGAGTACTGCAAGGTTCTACCGGATATGTCCAGGCACCGGAACCATGACTTGAGCATCTCAAACGCACTCTCTGCTATGATTCTCATTTGTGCGTTTGCCTCATTATTGAGTTCTTGTTCGGGTGTGTGTGCATTTCTGATGGGTGTCATCAGCCATGGCTCCAGTGCATAACCAGCATCCTCCACCTAAGTTGCCATATGGGATGTCCCCACTGGCAAATCTCTGGTACAGCTGTGTCATATGCCAGATGTGGGAGTTGTGATAGCTTTCAGGGCTCCCAGCACACACATTCATTATAATGCCCTGGGCATCGCACACAACCTGGCAGTTGATAGAGGGGAAGCCCTTGTGGTTTATGTAGACCCTACCCTGCTCACCAGGTGGTGCTTTGATGTGTATGTGTGTGCAGTCTATAGCACCCACTACCTCAGGGTATTCTGCTGTTTGGTGGAAGAGATGATTATTGCTGGTCAATGTCTCACTGGTGTTGAGGAAATATATGTGCTTACTGGCATGTGCTGACATTGCATCCAGGAACTGGTGGAGTATCCTGCATGCTGATGCTTGTGAGATCCCCATGATATTCCCAAATGGCCTTTGGAAGGTACCTGTGGCTAGTATTCTTAAGCCTACACATACCTTGGTATCCACTGGGATGGGTTCCCCTCTGTTGGTTCTGTGTGTGAGGCGTGGCCGGCACAGCTCAACAATTTGCTGTAGGATGTCCTTGTCCACCCTATAGCGCTCCACTATCTCCAGCTCATGTAGCCTCTGGTAGGTTACCCTGGGTCTGTACACTCTTCTCCTTCTCCTCACTGTGGGTTGGTCATCAGCATTCTCATCCTCACCACCCTCACCCTCTTCCACATATTGATGTATGAGAGCGACAGCAGCCCGTATCATTTTGTTAGTTTTGTCAGGTAAAATTTCCCCATCTGTGTACACCGGTGGTGTAGAACTTGTGGGAAAAACCAGAGTGAAAGTTGTTTGCATCGTTTATAGTAGTGTGCTGGGCTGCTGTCTGTGTAATTGGCTGAGTCTGATACATTTCACCTACCAGCTATGCTAGTTCTCCTTGATTGCCTTTCTACTGCTGTTTTCCCTTCCCATTGCCTTTCCGTTTAAGCCCCAAGGCACACCATGCATACCCAGTGCTCAGATGTGAACAGATCTGCTATTTCCTGTTTTTTTGTTTTTGTTTAAAACCTGGTGTATGACATGCACACCTATTTAGGCAATGTAAACACTGCTAGGCAACCTCAGACACACCCCATTCCTTATCTGTGCTTAGCTAAGGGCAAACACAAGCCACACAATTCCAATAAGATTACAGCATGCATAATACTACCCCTTATGAGGTCATCTACCTATTAGGCTTGTACCATGGTGTTGCTGCACTTACATGGTTGGGTGCTAGCTAACACTGAGGGGAAATCTGTGATTCAGTATCAGTCCCCTCATTTGCCTAAAACTGACTGCTAATGCATGGTTACAAGACTGACACTCAGACGTCCCCCTTAGCAACCACTATTCAATGGTATTGTTGTCTTCTGCATGCCATTGACTATTATGGCAGAATGATGATTTTGGTATAAAAGCTTATTTCCATCTTTTTTTTTTATTTTCAGGCCGATCCCGTTTGTGGACTGCTGCCCTATGCTTAAACGGCCGAAATTGGCCAAAAAAAAAAGTTTGTTTTTTTTTTTATAATTTTGCAACTATTTACCATCCCAATGGCCATCTATTTGGCCAATGGCATGCCTACTACATTGAATACATGCTTTCTTTTAAGCTGTCATGCCTCCATTTTATAATTTGCAGAAATTTATTCGGTTAGTAGCCGAATACATTTCTGCAGGTTACACTATTCCTGCACAGACCCCTGCCTGCTTCCTGGATTGCTAATTCACCTCATTTGTATGGTTTTCATGTGCAAATGGGGTAATTAGCATACATGAGCTGTGTCCGTGCAGGAATAGTGTTGGAGTGCTCATGCACATCTCGAGAGCTCATTCCTGGATCGCTCGTCAGCCATATTGTGTATAGCAGCTCTTGCACTATTACTGCATACCATGCAGAGCTTGTTGAATCTTGGGGAATGAGTCTACACATCTCTGCTGTCTTAAGGAAAGATATATTGTTTGTCTTTTAAGAGGCATGGCCTAATGAAATGAAAGTCACTACAGATAAGTCAAATGTTATGTGTATCACTATCTAGTCCATACAGGCCACGTGATAATGTAGGACAGTAGGAGGGTTTGTGATGTGTTATTTATGGGAAAATGGATGACTAAGCATACTCTCTGCTGCGGACAGTATTAAAGTTTATGATTATAGAAATTTGAACTATGAGTATCCTTTTGGAAGGGTTAAAACTTGTTGCAGTAAAGACCAGAGCTAAGGCAAGCTACATTGCAGTACTAAAACAGTCATAATTTGTATTTATAGAGATATACTGCACTACAAAAATTGGTCAGAATATGAAGGGTATACAGCACTAGGAAAATGCTTATGATTTTAATTATAAGGATTGAAGCTGACTGTGTGCAGTGCAATACAATATATTGTGGAAAGACTGAGCCTTGTAATAATGAAGATCAGGGCTATTAATTACACTGGAGAAATAACTATGACTTACATTTACAGGGAGCCAGCGACAGAAAAATAAACTATAATATGCAGGAGTTAAAATTAGCATTTATGAGTATAGGTTAATAAGTTACAGAGAACACACAATGCTGCAAAACAGCTATAATATAAATTTACAGGAATGAAGAATAGATAGGCTATATTACATTGCAGTCAATGGTGAAAGCAGGCTTATTGGAAAGTTGCAAACAATATTACTTAGACATGTAAATTAAACAAATTCAGAAAAAAAGATACTAGAGGACTTCCATACATATCCTATAGTCCCATAATAACTGTTTTGCTACTTCCTGCAGCATGTACTGATCATAAAAATAGGTAAGAGTATTGCTACTTCTACATGGTATAATTATGAAGTAAATTTTTTTTCTAAAATGAATTGCAAATTAGTCATTATGCAGAACATCTTGTAATACCATAAAACACCTGATCCATGCGGTATTAAATAAACCTGATATAGTAATTCATTAATTTAGTAATTAATTAAACCACAAATTAATACTTATTTTCTTATCAAATATTCAGATTATAACCTTTTAACTAAGCAGCTTGTTTATGAACGTTACATGTCAGTTTACAAAATATACATAGTAGGCTATTTAGGTTCACAGAAGACCAATGTGAATATTTACTCTGGGAAGCTCATTAGCTTTTTGATGTTACAATGAAGCAGTTTTAACAGTTACTTCCCTCTGCAGCACAAAATAATACACATTGTCTAACAGTTCTTAGAAACTGCATTTTTTTCATTATGTCAGATGTTTTTTTACTCATGACAGTTCTGTATATGTGATACCTAGATTTTTGTGCTCTTTATTACCTTATTTTGTACTCATTTGCTTTAATGGTTTGGTCAAAGAAGAACTGGATATTTATAAACATTTATGGGAAAATAGCACCAGAACTCAATGGCCCAACCATTACACTAGCTCCTACATACAGGGATGTTTGGTAGGGTTAGTAATTATCAGCTAGGGATAAGCAATGAAGCTGAGCATATTACTTCAAAAATTACTCATTCAGTAGTACATCTATTTATTTCTATATGCACATATGTCTTATTTAGAACAAGTTAGCATGCTATTAGCATTGGCTCATGTACACCCTTATTTACGTTGCTCATACCACTTACAGTTGTTGCTGCCTTAAAACTTTTATTCATGTGACCAAATTTGCCTATGCAAATAGTTCATTGTTAAATATCAGTATCCTTTTATGCATTGATAACTACAATATTTAAACTACTTTAATTTCATTTCTTGTTCAGCTTTTCTTTTTTTAAAACTGTGAATCTTACCTAGCCAGTTAAGCATACATTTCAGAATTCTGATGTCATCCCCAGATAAAAGTATAAATTAGTACCCATGTGGATAAGTAGGCAGCCTCTAAAAAAGTTTCATTTACATTTCTTGTTTTGCTCCTGGATGTACATGGCAGAACAAATTTGAAAATGACTTAATTCATTAAAGCCACTAAGATAATTAGAAAGTCATTGTATCCCCCCTTACAATGCTAAAAAACTAAAAGTTAAAAAAAGTCAGATAAAACTGAAGTCAGACAGAAACATATTCCTATATTTAGTGCAGACAAGCAGAACAATAAACTTTAAACTCTTGAAAGAAGACTGATAAGAAACAAAAGAGAGAAGAATCTGTCTACAGCTTCTTCCTCTGCTCAGTTTCCAAAATGGCCCCATTTCAGGGAAAGAGCAGCCTGCTGGGAAGGAAATAGACAAAGAAAAATAACTATTTACAAAGGATAACAATTCTAAAGTCCTTAACCCTGGAGAAGGCCTCTTAGAAAATCGATGAAGATCCAGATTTAGTCACCGAGACAGTAATTTCAGGTTACTCTGATGAAGGTCACTCTCACTCACCTTTGCAAGGGCATTCACACAAGCAAGAGTTGTAAATGGAGTTCTACAAAATTGCCAAACTTTTTAAAATTGTAACTGAACAACTCTTAACATCTTTATCATTAAGATTTTAGCCTCCTTTACCTCCTTAATATACTGTCAAAGCCTACTAGAGTAATATTTTAAAGTATTGAAAGAAGAAGAGCATCTCAACTCATTTCAAAGGCTTTAAATTTATCAGCACCCATTTGTGATTTACCTGACTAGTACAAAACAATCTGTCAAGCAGCATACTGACAATTTTTGTTAATCCCTTAAATTTGTTGAAAACCTTTGTATGTTTTATTTCCAATGGGAAAAAAATAATCCCTCATTTACCCTTTTCATCTGATGCAAACTTCCACATGGCTCAGATTAACTCTTCCTTAAACCCTGGCACAGATGTCAAAAGATCAAAATTTCTTTTTTATGTGTACCTCTTCTTGGCAATATAGTATCTGAGCTCATGGAACAGTTGATTAGGAAAGTTTTCAAGAGGGAAGCAAAGGAAATATTTTCTCATAAGAAGATATATTATTATTTAATGAAAACATTGAACAGCCATATGAACTATTTCATCCATGATAAATGTATTCCAAAATGTTATGCTATTAGTGCAGAATACATGATTCCCAACCTCCATGCCCCAAGTAAGTAGGTAGATTGTATAAAGTTCTTGTACACACTGCAGACTTTTTCACTGCTTAAAAGCAGATTCAGAAGTTATTAGTTTAATTTAGTCTTGCAGTCAACCCTTCTCATGATAAGGATTCCTGAGATGTGGTCAGACTGTACATGTTTCGGCCACTCTTACAATTAGAATGGTCAGCTATGTTAGTCATAGGCTACATTATATGAGTAGAAAAATACAAGTGACTGACACCCAAGAGTACTTGCCTGATTCTAGCAAAATGAATAACTTAAACATATACATCTGACACTCAAAAGTGCAAACATGTATGTGCATGTTTTAAAACAAGGTAGCAAAAAATGAAACTTGTTTCTACACAATCTTCTGCACAACCCACCTCTGTTACTTATATATATTAACTGTGAGATCTCTGTACCTTGCAGTAAGGGGGACTTCTCCAACATATTGCAAGCTCAGAATTAATATATACCAGATGTGCTTATACTTCAGTGGATGCACTTGTAAGTGTCAAACCCAGGTGTATCAAACCTGTGTCTTACTCCTGCTTGATGCAGATGGCAAAAATGTAGTGCAAAAGTTGGTAGCCATTCATGATATAAGCAGAAAATACAGAATGATGTTAAGTAAGAAGCAAATATATAAGGTGACTAGGAAACGTAATTTATCTTGCTTATTTATATGTATTTTATTCTGACAACTACAGGTGGCATTCTTCCCTGTGTTTTTTTTTTTTTTTTTTGTGTGTGTCACACTGAATTTGAAATGTTGCTTATCCTTGTGTATGAAAATCTGTTCTGTATGTATTGTGGAACTTTTCCCATTAGGCCTCCTCAGAAAATGGGTCTCAACCCAGTAGGTCAACCTCTTTAATAAAATCAATATTATGTGTTAATTCCCCAGCTTCCATCTGGTGACAGTAGTACTAGAGGTTCCCTCTCTTACCCTCCCTGTGAGAAAAACAGAGAAAGATATCAGTCACTTAATGTCTTTTACTTGTTCCTATTTAACCCCTCAGTGACTGGTCATGTGAATAATACTAGACCCTTTCTAAATGAAAGTCACTGACAATACAGATAAAGTCTCCACTTCTGCACCTCTAGGCCAATTCTAATCTGAAATGCTAAATTTTGTTGTGTTGCATGGAGGCAGCAATGAGTTATTGGTTCATACCCTGTAAAAATACTGCACATAGTACATACAAAATGTTTCACATAGCCAGTATTAGACATATCAAAGGTAATGAATATAAAACATGCAGTCTAAAATGGACTTGTTTAGTATACTACCCACTGAAGAAATACTTTTCATGTCTTTGTGGTGTATTTCTACAGATGTACCAGCTAGTGAACATTGTATATGAGATAAAATATAAGATATGTGAGTCAAAGAACTACAAATTTTATATATATATATATATATATATATATATATATATATATATATATGCAAAAACTGTAATAATGAATTTTTCACTTGTTCAAACAAATGAGTGATTGTAGGCTTAGCTGTAATAATGAATGCATTATTGAAATACAGTCATTTGATTACTATTAGCGTTCTGATATACTCCACTTTAGTAACTGGTTTGACTATGTAGAATTAAGGCACACTAAGTAAGATATGGTAAATCTGTATCCCTAAAGGGCATAAGATAAGTACACAAGCATTACTACTGCAGCCAGGCACAAATCTTTAATGAGAATTCTTTCAGCTTTTCCCAGTTAGGGGTCGCCACAGCGGAACTCTGGTCCGCTCATGATTGGCAGTGGATTTTACGGTTCCGAGTTGCCAGCTCGATGCCCAACCTTCAACGAAGGCATGCCCATTCATGCTCGCACCTACCTGCATGTCTTTAACATCACTTGACCACGGGGAGGATATGCAGACTCCACACAGAAGGCGCTCCAGCTGAGAATCGAACGGGAGAACCGCTTGCTGTGAGGCGACAACGCTAACCTCTGCACCACCGCGGCAAGGCACAAATCTTTAATATGTAAATAAATTACACATAAGCAGTGCTACAGGCTTTTGTAAAAAAATACATCTGCTTCAAAAACATAAAGGAGCAACCAAAAAGGTATTATATTATGCAAGGAAGATGTGTTTTCTGACTTGCCATATTAAGGCAAATGTATTAGGAAATAGACACCAGAGCTTAGGATCATTCAAACTTAAATTGAAAGAGAAAACAATGAAATAAAGAAGCATACCAAATGCTTGACTGTGTATTTGAAATGTTTAATTGTTGACAGAGTTAATATCATGTGCAAGTACATTGATTTTAAAGCAGAAGATGTGAGAAAGGACAGTAATCTTAAGAAGCATCTCTAAAAACTATAGGTGAATTTTAAGGCAAGTCTTAAGCGGCAAAAGTTCAGAATCTGTGAATGAACAAATGAGAACCTAACATACCAGAAAGAAAATCCCTTAACCTTTTAGTTAAGTTTGTGTTTTAGGTTATGCTTCTTATTTCTGTAATGTTTAACTTTTAGCACATCCCATCTACTGTCTTTCAGAAAATAGGTTTATAAAAAATAACAAATACCAAGGATTAGTCAGAATTCCAAAGGAGTACATTATTAAACAAAGTAAGTTCTCATCATCTAAAAAATAGCAGCACCTACCTGCACTGTAAATCATGTGTGTTTGCACAAAAAATAAATTTTTTTTCACTTTTTAAGCAGGTACCACCAACTTTTCTTCCGTTTTAAAAAATATATTTTATATTGTGTTTAACAGCACTTAGTGCTTTTGCATTTATATTTATTCTTCAGCATATAGTTTATACCACAGCAAAATCTTCAACAGCTGAAGTAGTACATTATGTGCATTCAAATAATTGTTTGCATCTCTATGTGGTTTCCATTTTTAGACTAGGTTCTGATATGAATGTTGGGTTGGGGAATTTGGGAAATGGTCTGACTGGCTATTTTTCATTATGAAGCCATCAAATTTTTGGTGATGCGTAAACTGTGTAGATTATTTAGTAGGGGGAATATGTGCTCCCTGCAAAGATGGATAAATCAATTGTAGGCTGTCTAAACCAGGAGGTGCATTAGAGGGGTGATCTTGTATAAAAACATTTATGCAATTTTGGTAAAAATATTTTTAAAGTGGAAGTGAGGAAAGTCTGCATTGGCGGAAGGTAAGAATGTTGAAATAGGATGAGTAATGGGCTTATTAGTAGGAAGGGAATGGAATTCATTGAGAAAGTCTGTGAAAAAGATATAATGTAAGGCTGTTTTAAAAAGTCTTTGTCTAGAGGTTCAGTGGGGGAGTACTTCCTGTTATGTTATTGACTAGTTTCTAGTATTCTTTTCCTAGTTGTAATTTAGGGTGTTTTGCATTGTGGTTAGTGTGTTTGCTTTGTGGTGTCTTACGGATTTTTTTTAGTTAGGTTGTGTAATTGGACGAAGTGGTTATGACTGAAGTGAATAGAGTTCGTTTTCTAATACTTCCCATATACTATCCCTGAGTTTGAAAAAAGCTTTTTACTTCTTAATTAGTCATTTTTGTTGAGTAATTTTAGGAGCCTGGTGACTGAGGAAGAATTTGTCTTGGAGTGAGAGGAGGAGGTTGTATAGGGAAGTGGCAACATTGGAAGATGTGTTGGTTTCCTAACAGTTTATGCCACTGTAGGCAAGAAAGGAGCTGTTTAACGTTCCTTTTGTCTTTTGGTTGCTTTTGGGATAGATGGTAATGGGTTGGGGAGACTGTTTAGTAATCAGGGGACAGGCTAGAGAATGTGATGGAGGAGTGATAACTGACTGAGAGGGAGGATGATTATGTCATTGTTGGAAGGTTCACTGGTGATTATCAGACCCATCAGAAAGTGTTCTCCTGTGATAAAGGTTGGTGTTATGAAATCCTTAATTAGTTGTGAGAGGTTGAGGTTAAGGAGATCTTCACTGTCAAATTATTTAGGGTTGTTGCTGAAGTCTCCTAATATCACCTATTTTTTGTACACATTAATATCATCCAAGATAGTGTAGATTATTGATTTAATTTTTTTTTAGATTGGATGGGAGTGGGAGGAATGCCAAAACTAAGGTGAATGGGGTGTGGTTGAAGAGTTACAGTTTTATGTTTGCCCAGTTTGGATCAAAGTCATTAGTTATTAAGTTTTATTGGTTCTTTACTTGTATATTATATCTGACAAGAAACTGTGTTCCTCAGCCAGGGCTATTGCCTGTTCTGGCATTATGTACAGAGATGTAATTTAGAAAATGGAATTTGAGGTTGGGAGAGTCTTAATTTACCCAGGATTCTATTATGCTTGGGATGTCTAGATTTCTTATTGCATTTAACAAGTACAGTTGTTCTAGCTTGCTTAGCATTGTTCTTGCATTTAGCAGTAATAAGTTTAACTTGAGTGTGGAGAATTGTGGGCCTGGATTTGGTTCTATATAGCTTTGAAGGAGAAGTATGAGTTGTTAGTCTGATAGAAAATCAAATGACTTTATAGATTGTTTTAGGGTTGTTCAGTTTTATTTATGGTTCTTTTCTTGAATATTACCTAATGTTGTTTACAAACAATTTAAAGGATAGAACCTTTCAGGCTTATGTTAATAACAATTGCTCAGACAAAGGAGTATTCACCTCTGGAGTTCCCCAAGGTTCTGTTTTGGGGCAGTCACTGTTCTCCCTGTTTATCAATGCCATTACTGTAGACCTACCTAACCTAAAACTAAAGATGCAGACAGATAACTTATTATTGGTTAACTCCATTTAACTAATCAAAGCTTCCAATTCAAACACAGCACAGTACAACAATGGTATACTGGCATCATTCTAGACTTCTCTTTGAACTTTTCTATCCACATAGACATTATGATTACAGAAAACAAAAATAACTTCTCAACTCACACTTTGCTGTACAATGTCCCATCTATTTCCCACAACATGAACAGCCTTTGGTAAAAAATATCTTACAACCAAAAATTGAAAATGGATCACCACTGCTGTGTTGAAACTCACCTCAAATCACACACAAACTAAAAACAGCAGAAAAGAAAATGTTGCAGCTTCATCCTATTTGCCAATATGAGCATGCATCATTGGACCTCCTAAAACAAATTTGTTTTACTATTACAAATAGATGCATGCTCCTCTTCAGTACAGTAATATTTAAAATTCTTCAGCTAGGTTATTGCCCTCTCTAAAAATAATTATTTCAATTAGGGAAGAAAGTTACTCCTTAAGAGACAGTCAGAATGACTTTCCCACTTTATCTAGAAAAAAAAAAACAAAGCTACAGTAGAAGAAAACGTCTTCTCAAGGTTAAGACTTGCTTTGTGGAATAACCTGTCCAATGATGTGAAAAACAATAGTACAACAGAATCATTCAAAGCCTCACTACATCAACATCTATAAAATTAAGCTAAATGTACTTGCTTTTGTGATTCTGGATAAAATACGACAAACAAGTAAATGACCACATTATATAATCACAGCCCCAACTACACAGCAGCTGAAACTCATTTACAAAACCTTATAATTCTTTCAGTATATTATACATTATGTCACTGTGTAAATGTTTACATTGTGATTGTCTACTCTTTCCATATGATACTTATAACCTTTCTTATAAAGCGATACCACTGCATATGGTTTTATCATCTGCTCATGACACCTCTTAACAAAGTAATTTATTATGCATAGCTGGGTTCACTAGACAATATCGAAATACTGAAATGTCGAATTTCAGTATTTCGAGACTGAATAGTTGAATGTACACTTACAAGAAACTGCGCTATCTCAAATGTGGAAATGTCAAATCCACTGTCGTGGTGTCATGTTCGTGATGTGTGGTGCAGTTTCTGGATTTAGCTTGGGATTCAGGTAAGTGGTGTTTATGTAAAGGTATGGGGTAGGGATTTTAGTGTGTGTGAGTATGTGTAGTGGTGGTTTTCATGTGTTTGTGTGTTTAGAGCGGCCTCAGAGTTAGTATATATATATATATATATATATATATATATATATATATATATATATATATATATATATATATGTAGGGGTGTGTGTTTGTATGTTGTGTTTTTGTGTGTTGTTGTTTTGTTTGTTGTAGTAGGTAGGTGTATATGTGTCTGTGTGGTGGTGGTATGTGTGTGTGTGTGTGTGTGTGTGTGTGTGTGTGTGTGTGTGTGTGTGTGTGTGGTCGCGATTTTGTTTTTCGCAGTTGTGGGTTTTGGGGTATGTGGAATTTCAACTATACAGTCTCGAAATACTGAAATTCGACATTTCAGTATTTTGAGATTCTCTAGTGAATCCGCATAGCTATATCATTTGTTCACAGTATGTGTTCAAGCAACATCACCTGTTAATGTAATGAAAATTATTTTAACTGTAATGTTTGTACTGTTTATTAGTTATCTATTCACTGTGGTTATATACCATCAGCTATTAAGGTAATATAATGAAAATCAAAATGATATAACTGGAATTTCTATACTTTTCATTAGTACCCAGTTTCTGACTGAAAAGGACAGTACGCCAGCTTACTTACCCAATGAACAAATAGAAATAAGTAAATACAGGTAGAGTTCTGACATTTGCAAGGATGTCCACCAGTAAAAGTATTGAATGGTTGAGTAGTCAGGTGTGTGGATATGATAAACACTTTTTTTGGTAGTGCTGCAGATGGAGCTCTGAGGGAGGCATTGAGTTTGATAGGGTCTGTTAGACAGTAAATTGATGTTATAAAGTGTGTGTGTGTGTGTGTGTGTATACGTGTGTGAGTAAATGAGGGGACTGCCTATGCCAGTGATATAGATAGACTATCCCTGGTAATTACTTCTGAAAAATGCTTTTAGCACTGGTGGCAGTTAGGGGCAATTTGGAGACATGCAAGTTAGCCGATAATGAGGTCTTCCATGTTTCTAAGAAACCATTTCACTTCTAAGCTCATAATGCAGGACAATGACCTAGAACTCTTCCATATTTGTCTTATGATAAACAAAACCTAGTACTGTAAAGTAGTCAACTACTGTACCCCCCTCAATGACACCAGAGGACCATGAGGCATAGCTTAACAAATTGCTGTCCCTCACAAAAGTACCTAAAAATATAATCTTAGATGACTTCCCCTATCCCTCCATTAACTGGGAAACCTACACCAGCACAAACAAGTATGTGCAGAGATTCATGGATTTCACTAATGCCAACTCCTTGGATCAATTAGACCAAATCCCAACAAGGGGCTCAAAATATTAGACTTGGTTCTTACAAATATAGCCCCCCCCCATGCTCAGAGCCGACAATTGCAAAATTAATTATCATATCTGACCATCATACAGTAACATTTACTCTAGGTATGAAACCTGAGTCACAGTGATACCCAACCATCTTTAGAAACTACTCGAAGGCAGATCTACTCCAGCATGTAAATGACACTGCTTCATACTCTGCAATTTTCACAGATAAATTCTACACCAATCTCTAAGCCTTGGTCGCATAAGACATAAATATAGTGAACAAACTCATTTGGTGGAACACCAGTATCAACAAATAATATAATAGGAGAAAAAAACTCCCAGCTCATAAAAACAAACTTAGCACCCTGTTGACTAGGGAAGATCTCAAATAATTAACAAGGAGTTTAAAAATAAAATATCCTCCAAGAGCAAGTACAAATTGCAAACTGCCAGTCATGTTAAGGATAACCACAAAACTTTTTTTTAGCTATGTCAGAAACCTAAGAAATAACCAACAATGCTCTAAGTTAATACAAAATAACAGCACATACTTGTCCTCTGAGGACACTGACAACATGTTACTAGATAAATTCAGCTCAGACTTTACCCCCATTGCTCCCAAATTGCTCACAGCAAATTAGTATGCCTATGTCACCCCCACCCCACCATCTCTGAGCAAGTCCTATGTACTGTCTCCAAAGCTAAAACCACTAGCTCCATGGACCCTGACAATGTGCCAGGTTGTCATAGTTCAGTAGATGTCAACTATCCAATTATCAATAAAGAGAATATTTATGCAGCATTATAAAATATGATTTAAAACCCCATCTCCTTTTCACTTGATTCATGTGGCAAAAGAAGTTTTGACAGAAATTCTGTAGCATGTGTTTATTTCATTATCACAGGAAATAGTGCCAAAAGACAAAGTTCGTCAATTTAGTCCTGATTCATAAAAGTAGAAATACGTACCGGATTCAGAATTATTATCTTATTTTCCGCCCCCCACATCCCCTAACTAAATATACCAACTCCGAGATCGCACTACAATGGAGGAAAGGACAAATCCCCAATAACGGCAAAGAGATTTTTTTCCTCTGGGAAAAAAATTCTTTCTGTGGCTGTTCAGGGTTTTTGTATTTCACTTAATATGTGTCAATAAAAGGACATTCGGTTGACAGCCTGTTCGATGCTGTAATATAGACTCATTGAAAGTAGTAGCTATAATTTACGGTTCCACTACCAGATTACATCTATGAAAAAGGGAATGTGTACAGAGACTCTAAACTCAGGTACTGACAAGAAACAAGAGAAGATGTTTAAAAAAGCACATATCAGGAAAATTTAACACCTTTACTGAATTATCACTTAAGACATACAGTAGATAAACATATATTTATATAAAAGAAAACATACCACATTAACATGTTCCCAGTTACAAACATTATACATCACATATATGCTAGTGTATAATTATCAATCTAACATTACATAATTTGATCAGTTCCTGCCTTCCCTTAAACCTCACTCCTCCAATACATTCTGCACGATTGTTCCCACTGTTTCCATTTTTTTCTATCTAATTTGCTCCTACCCTTTTCTAAAGATCCCACTTCCAGTTCTTTTATCTCGGTTACAGTATTCAATACTTCATATGCAGTTGGTTTAGACTTTGATTTCCATTTTCTAGTAATTGCTTTTTCGGCAGCCACCAGAATTAAACTTAACAAGGCCTTAATATGTCTAAGCAATTCAAATCCTGTATCCCAGCTCAAAACATAATTTCCTTAGTTAACCCATTTGCTCACCAAATATTTTTGACAGCGTACTCTGCAGGGAATTTTTAAAGCCTGCCAAAACATATGCTCCCAGTTATCTCTTTCTTACCCATCACATCTGCAATATTTGCCATCTACCTGAGGAAAAAATTATCTGGAGTCTGCATGGGATATAAAAAATACCTACATATGCAAACAATTCCAAAGCAAAAATCCTAAATTTTCTAGACTTTGTGACATATTTGTGATCCATACATAGGTACAGCGGTAGCATTGTTACCTCACAGCAAGAGGTTCTCCCGTTCGATTCTCGGTTTGGCTTGGGAGTGCCTTCTGTGTGGAGTCTGCATGTCCTCCCCGAGGTTGGGTAGCATTCGAAAGACATTTGTGTGTAAATGGGCTTGCCTTCATTGAAGGATGGGCATTGAGCTGACACCTCAGTGTTTCATAAAAATCTACTGCCAATCATTAGTGGACCAGAGTTCTGCTGTGGCGACCCCTTACCAGGAAAAAGCCGAAAGACAATTGACAATAACAAATGTTCTCTCATTATTTACTTGTGAATTGCTTATCCAGTCTCTCTTCCCAATCTTTTCTAACCTCCTCTGATTGACTCCTATAATTATAGTACAATATTTTATAGGCCTGACTAATTAGCCCTTTTTAAATATAAGTTTCTGTTCTCATTTCAGCTAAAAACTCTACCAGAGCAGGTCTTTCACCTAAGATTACTCTATCCCTTACTCTTTGCCTATACTTGGATATCAATCCCTGATATGGAAGGCAGTCTCTAGCATGCAGTCCAAATGTTTTTTGACCTATTCAGTCTTGCCTTTCCCTCTCTAGTTATTTGCTACCAATACCTTGGCTCCTTTGCCAGTTTTCTCCAGTAAATACCTGTCCCCTCTTGCCCATCCCTTCTCCATTCTCAAGAATATTTTCTACTACTTTATGAATATAATATTCTGTTTGGCTGTTATTTTCCTTAAGGTCTGCATCCAAAATCCCACTCTATCCTTATTTCTTAAATTTCCTCCCTACTTCATCATCATCCCTTTCCACATTCAGTTATAGCTTTCTGCTTGTGTCATATATAGATATATGAGCCTTAACGGTGTAGATCTAAAATATCTCATCAAATCAGGTAATCCTAAACCATCTTGTTCTATTGGAAATATTAGCTTATCTTACTTGAACCTTGCCCTCTTCCCTTCTCAGATAAAATCCTTCAACTCTTTATTAATTAGTATCTACAAATTCTCTTCTCTCGTTGATAAAAATATGCCTGACCTATATATAAAATAAAAGGGAATAAAACAATTTCAGCTGCTTATATCTTTCTATCCATAAACAAGAACTCTCCATTTCTTTTCCTTGATATTCTGCTGGATATCCATCCTGAAATCCTTTCTTTATCAAATTCACATGCTTACTTCTTTCTAAATGTATCTCCTGCAGCATTGCTATTTGCACTCTGCTTTTCTTAATATAATTCAATACTCTTACCTTTTTATCTATACTAGGGAGGCCATTCACATTCCAAAATAATATTGATAACATAACCATTATGATAAAAAGTTATTAGCCCACCTATTATATATATATATATATATATATATATATATATATATATATATATATATATATGAACATTTCTTGTCATCTCCATTTGAACCTATGTGACATTTTACAAGACTCTTTGTTTTAATAAAAACCCTCAAAAAACCCAGCCAAGAAGTTAATAACTTAAAAGAAACACACAAAATTATGTACATCTTCAAATAATGAAGTTTAACCCTCCTGATAGGAACAATTGTCCCAAATCGATAGCTGCACACACAGGCATTACCAACCTAAATTTAAGGTTATCCATGCTTATGCCACAGGTTACAGCTTGTGCTCCTACTAACACTAATTGCTGTCTGTTCTTGTCCTATCTTTATTCCCCTTCCATATATGAAAAAAGTACAGTTTTCTAAAATCTTATGATAATGGTAGATGTCCTTGCCTTCACTGCTGCAATATTTGTAACAGATGGGATTCCCTGCTGTGGAAGCCTGAATGGCCAGCCAGTCTATCAGAGACTGCATGTTGCTTTTAAAAGATGCACCAAATGTCACCCAAATGCTTCTTGCATAGCCTAGGGTATAAAAGTGACATTCTGCCCTACCATAATCAGAACTCACTACCCCAGTAAGAACATAGTCCAAGAAACCCAAGAGGAAACCTGTACATCCAGGAAGGCAAAATACTAGGGGGATGAGGGAAGAGAGTGAATACTGAAGCAGTGAAGGCAAGGACATCTACCATTATGGTATGATTTTACAAAACTGTATTATAGCCTTACATTCACTGATGCAGTATTTGCAACAGATGATAGAGTGCCAAAGCTCAAGAGAAAACCTGGGAGGGGGAAGGCACAGACGAGCCCCCTAAAAAGCCATGAAGACCACTAGCAAAACCAGCCATAGCTCTAGAGACACCATCCAACTTGTAATGCTTGGTAAAGGTATGCACAGAAATCCAGGTAGCTGCCATAAGAACAGAATTCATATCTAAGCCCTTGATAAAAGCACCTGAAGAAGCCACAGCTCTAGTAGAATTAGCTTTAACTGAAGAAGGAAGGATCTTGCCAGGAAAAGTGTAACAAAAGGAAATAGCCTTAGAAATCCAAGAAGAAATAGTTTGCTTGGATACAGCAAGTCCCATAGATCTAGGATGAAAAGAAATAAATAACTGATCAGATTTTCTAACAGCCTTAGTCTTATCTAAATAAACCCTGTGTTGCCTATGCATGCCCAAAGTATGCATCACCCTCTCACTGTCAGATTACAGACAGGGGAAAAAAGTAGGCAGATTAATAGACTGATTCAGTGATAGCTCATTAACCACCTTAGGCATGAGAGAAGGGTTAGTTTACAAGGACACTGTGTCCTCATGAAAGACCAAAAAAGGAGGACAAGCTATAAGGGCCTGCAACTCAGACATCCATCCGGCAGAAGTAAGAGCTAACAAGCTTCTGGATACATGCAGAAGTAGAGGGAACCAGTGCTGTTGTGGCCAAAAGGGAATCGCCAACAAGATTTTGGGAGCATCCTGTTGAATTTTGAACAGGACTTTCAGAATGAAAGGAAGGGGAGGGAATGAATAAAGAAACAACCCCTTCCAAGAAAGTGAGAGGGATCCACCTTGTCTGTTCAGAGGGGAGGAAAATAGATATACTTGAAGAGTATCCCACTGGTAGATAATAGGTTCATAGGTAGGTAGGTACTAGGCTATTGGCCCTAGGGCCTATACAAGCTTAGCCAAAAATGTACCCTGGCTTTCACCACCCAAGAAAATTATTTTCCTGTGCCCCTGTCAAGCAGAACCACAGAAGTGATCCCCGGGGTGAATTTCCTATTACCCATCCAATCATCAAGATTTTTCTTGGTAAAAGTGCTAATGAGGAGCTCTGTTTGACATAGATAGGTAGTCTGTTCCAGAGTATGGGAAGTCTCTGGGACAGGAATTTATCCCTCCAGCATGTTCTGTTTATTGTGGTGACAAGGTTTAGGTCCCTAGAGCATGTAGCTCGGAGGGATTGGGATTTCTTTAAGTGAAGCATGTCCAACAGCTCTGGGTTTGACATAGCTTTGTATGTTAGGCAGAGATTGCCTCTGAGTAGGCGATATGCGATGGAGTAAAGCTGGAGTTTTTTGAGACGGTCTGCGTAAGGCATCTGTTTGAGGCCAGTAATCCTCTTTGTGAGGTATTTTTGTGGCCTTTCCAGTTGTTGTAGATGTCTTGTGAGGTACATACCAAAAGGGGCGTTGTACTCTATAATGAGTCTAATGAGTGATGAGTAGAGGGGAACAATGACCTCCTTTTTTCTGGATGAAAAACCTTTTGTGATGAGGTGTACCACATAGAAGGATTTCCTGACCTCTTTGGCAATGTGATTATCAAAGGAGAGACTACTGTCCACCTGTGTCCCAAAGTCTCTTATCACACTTTTGGTGTTAAGTAGACTATCGCCTATGTGGTAGTTCATGGGTACAGAATTTTTACCAAAGGGGATGACAATGCACTTTTTGGCATTGAGCTTGAGACCATGTCTTTGACACCAGGCATCTGTCTCAGTGAGGCCCTTTTGTAGGATGTCCACATCATTAGGAGTTTCAATTATGGCTCCTAGTTTGCAGTCATCTGCAAATTTAGTTAGCACAAGACCTTCTGTGTTAGCCTGTACTTCAGAGAAGTAGATACCAAACAGGAGAGGACCCAGGACGGAACCCTGTGGTACTCCACTTGTCACTGGTCTGAAGTCTGATTTGGAGTCTGCTACTTTCACAGTGTGGGTTCTTTCAGTAAGCCAGTTGGCAACCCATCTTGTGACATAGGGATTTATACCTAGTTTAGTGAGTTTATCTATAATTCCAGAGTGGGGGGATGGTGTTGAACGTGTTGGCAAGATCTAGATAGGCTGTGTGAACCACCTTACCCTCATCCATGGCATTGGTGACTACTTCAAAGAAGTCTATCAGGTTTAGGAAACATGATCTGCCTTTTACAAACCCAAACTGTGTGGGGTCCATGGTTTGGAGATCTCCAATGTATTTGTTTATGAGTTCCATGATGATACGTTCCATGGCCTTGCAGACGAGGCTCGTCAGGCTAATGGGGCAGTCGTTCCCGGGGTCTGTTGTGCCCCCCCCTTTGTGGAGTGGGATAACTGTCACGGTGCGCCATTCAATGGGCACAAAGCCCGAGGTGAGGCTATGATTGAACATGGTACTTAGGTGGGGTGCCAGTTCATTCTGTAGTTCATGTAGAAGGCAGCCTGGGATGTTGTCAGGTCCCATGGATGCTGTGTTCTTGGCTTTGGAGAGTGAAGTTTTTACCTGTGAGCCATGATTACAGGAACTTTGCATTCTTCCGGTATAAAGATGGGCCCTTTAGGGGGTGAGAGGAGGGTAAAGTTAGCACTGAACCTATCTGCCAGGATGTTGGCAATATCAGTTGGTTCTGTATATTTAGTGTCATTGTGCTGTAACTCAGAGCAGATCTGAACGTTGCCATTGAGATTTTTAACATAGCTATAGAATGCTTTGTGGTTGTCTTTAGAATCAGTGGCAATTTTGTTTTCATAACTAGCTTTGGAGGATTTTTATGAGGGATCTCAGCTTCTTACTGAGGCTGACCAGAGAGTTCCTCCAATCGTGGGATTTTACTCTTTTTTGCAACAGTTTCTTTCTTCTGTTGTAGAGTTTGTTTATGGCAGAAGACCACCAGATTGGCTTCCTTTTTTTGGGTGTCATGAAGTTTGCTACTTCTGTCTTAAGAAGCGTGAAGTTGGCTTTGGAGAAATGTTTTACGGTTGTTTTCCTAATGGTGTGTGTGAGCGGGATGTGGATGTCTAGGGTGATTAGCTTGTGATCGGATCTGACCAACGAGGAGCTGACCTTTGGTGTGGAACACTGGTCACCCATGTTGGTGATGACCAGGTCTAGGATATTGCTGCCTCTGGTGGGGGTGTGGATAAGTTGATCCAAAGCATTGGAATTGATGATTTCCAGAAAACGTTGAGCAAAAGAGTTGGTACATGAGTAGTTTTCTCAGTTAATGGTAGGGTAGTTGAAATCACCCATTATTAGAGTGTTGGGTTGTACCTTAATATTTTCCAGTGTATCAAGAAAAGAGGAGAGGGAATCCTGGGGCATGGTGGGGGGTCTGTAGCAAGCTACAGTCTGGATTGCGGTTTTGCCCAGAGTTAGTTGAACTTGGATAATCTCGGATGCATTATGCTGAGAAACTAGCTTGGAGGTGTGGATATCCTTAATAAATATGGACACGCCTCCACCTTTAGTGTTTCAGTCCGGGTTTGGTGGCCGAAAGGTGTGGTATGAATTATAGCCTGGTAATGCAGGGGTGCTCTCTGGAGCTTTGAACCAGGTCTCTGTCACTGCACAGATGTCAATGTTCTCCATTTTAAGGAGTGCCTCGAGTGAGTGCATTTTGAGGTTTAGACTTCTAGCATTGAGTAGCATTACCCTCAGATTTTGCTTGCTTGTACCTGTTATGGTGGTGAATTTGTCATTTGAACCTTGCCTAAAAAAGGCACTATAAGGGTGGCAAGAGCCTTTGCCAGTATCCAGAATCCCAAGGGCGACAGGTGCAGGCCATCTCTGGCAAAACAGCGTGGTCTGTCGATCATGTCATCCCAGGCAGACAGATACTGGATTCCCTTAGAATGACACCAGAAGCTTAGCCAATTGTTAAAGTCAATCATTTTGTCCTTGTACTGTGGTGTCATTCTGGGTGATGGCAGGATGCTACTCAGGGCTAGGGTCATACTGGCCTGGGCTACAAGATCAGAGCGCTACTCCATGTCTCTTTTCATGTAGTCCAGGGAGGTACGTCTCAGGTCATTCACACCAACATGGACAATGGCAGAGTCATTTGTACTTGTTGTGGAGTGACCTGAGTGCATGCATTATGTGGTGGATCCTGGCACATGACAGGCAGCTGACAGTAACTTTTTCCTTGTTTAGCCTGGTGAGTGAAACATCAGTGTGCCTGACTATAGAGTCACCTATGACTAGAGTGTTGGGTACGTTATGCCTTATGGGCTGTAGTTGAGTGGCACACTGAGTATGTGGACTATGTGTCATTTGGGTTGTGTTGGGGGTGGAGGTTGCTTGCATTTCTGCTTTGGAGGTCTCTGTTGTTTGGGCAGATTAGTACAGAGAGCCTCTGTGAATGTAGGTGTGTGTTTTGTGGTTCTGTGTTTGTGTTTTGGTGGTGTAGGTTTTGAGGGACTATGTGATGAGTGTGGTATGGTGCAAGTGTTTACCTTTTCCTCTTGACTGTCTAGGCCTGTCTTTGGTAAAGAGAGCTTTGCTTCCAGTTTGGCTATATAAGTGCATCTCGCACAGGTCGTAGTGTTGGGTGGTAGGAGGAGAGGGTTGTCTGTGTACATGAGGCAATTGCTGCATTGTCTCAATATGCCCAGATTCATCAGGTAGACAGGAGAAAACACCAGGAGCTGACCTTTAGACATGCCTGAATAGGTGCTTATTTATTAAGTACTAAAAACTGTTTTCCTCTAGACAAGTGAGGAAAGTTGAGTGCTGTAGTAATTTGTAACTTATTTAGTACTTACAATGAGTTCTGAACAAGTGCTGAGATCAAATAAACAGATGAGTGCTAAAACTAAAAAGCTGGCTAGTTGCAAGGGAAATTTTGAAAAACAGACTTTATGGCGCCAAGAATAGTTTAACCCCAGTTAAGTGGGGGGGGGGGGCTTAGGAGTTCACAAACAGTCCTAGACACAGCAAATCCATATCTGACCTGCCACAGGAAAGGGGGGAAGCAAGCTTAGAATTTTTTTTCCAGTAAAGTGGAAATGGAGAAAGCTGGAGCAGAAGTTAATTCAATGTTAAGAATCTGAGTGGGTTGGCCTTCACAAATGTTCTCTATTAGATTGAGTGAACTAATGACACTAGACTGGGAGGAGTGTCACAGATCAAATATACAGTATGGGCGGGCAACTGCAAAGCCACCAAGTATAAAAACACACAACACTAGGGAAGGTGGGTGGGGTAAAATTACAGTTCCTAGCTGTAGCCACTAAATGAAAGTTTTAAACAGATCAAGGAGCAGCAGACTAGAGAATGCTTTTAACAGACAAAAATGCACATAAAGGTTCGGATAGAACAATCACAAACAGAAAATACAACTCTCAGTATGAAAAAGCAGTTTACAGTTAAGTAATGTTAAAACAGTTTAAAACAGTACAGAAATGCAGTGAAACAATTAAAAAAAGCTTTATAACAGTGCAAAAATATAGCAGATCAACTGTATAGCACAATTATAAGCGTTTCAGAAGTGCAATTCAGTGAAATAAGTGTAAGAAATAACTTCGCCTGCTCTTGGAATCTTAAGAAATTTCCACTTATGCAATGCAATCCAGAGCCTGACAATACAAGCAGAGCCTTTATAAGACACAGGGTTTATATAGCAGTAAGAATGGAAGAGTTGGGAAGATCAGATTACTCCTCAGCCCCTGCTATTACCCAATCACTCGTACTACAGAAGGTCAGGAGGCCTTGTTACTCTCAATAATGAAGACAATCAGCAGAAAATGGCTGCCAGAAACACAAACAAAACTTCCAGCCTACACAACAGGCCTCTATCAAGATTATGCCACCTGAGCAGAACACAGAAACCTCACTTTAAAAGCATAGAAAGAACACCCACAAACAGAAAATCCAAGTCTCGGTATGAAAAAGCAGTTTACAATTTAGTAATTTAAATAAAACAAAAACAATTATAGTAATGCACACTATTACAGTTCCTAGCTGTAGCCACTAAATGAAAGTTTTAAACAGATCAAGGAGCAAATTAGAGAATGCTTTAAACAGACAAAAATGCACATAAAGGTTCGGATAGAGCAATCACAAACAGAAAATACAACTCTCAGTATGAAAAAGCAGTTTACAGTTAAGTAATGTTAAAACAGTTTAAAACAGTACATAAATGCAGTGAAACAATAAAAATAAAGCTTTATAACAGTGCAAAAATATAGTAGATCAACTGTATAGCACAATTATAAGCGTTTCAGAAGTGCAATTCAGTGAAATAAGTGTAAGAAATAACTTAGCCTGCTCTTGGAATCTTAAGGAATTTCCACTTATGCAATGCAATCCAGAACCTGACAATAATGTCCAGAAACACACCCCTGTGAAACATCCATTCATGGGACTGAGTTAAGGACCTGCTTAAAGTGTCTGCCACAATGTTCTGACTGGCAGGGATATAAACTGTCTGAAGAGTCACTTGATACTTTACAGCAAGATCCCATACTAGAAGTGCCAGCCAGCAAAGAAGGTAAGATCTCATTCCTGTTTGTTGATATACAACTTTACTGTTGTATTGTCTGTGAACACCTTGAGAGGCCCTGGAGAGAAAAGAGGATGAAAGGCCTGAAGAGCCATCAGAAGAGCTCTCATCTCTTTGATATTGATGTGCTCCTTCTGCTAACTAGGTGACCACTTCCCCTGAACTTTTAGGGAGCCAAATGTCACCCCCATCCCATGTCTGAAGCATCTGTGAACAATTCCTGTGAGGGAAGATGGGGGTGAAAAGGGATCCCTAGATTCAGAGAAAACTGATGAATCCACCAGTGAAGTTTCTTTCAGAGACAAGGAAGAAGAGGAACTACAAAGTCTGGAAGATATCCATGTTGAAGCCACACTGACTTCAGAAACCACTTAAACTTTCTCATGTGAAGTTTGTCCAGAGACAGCATTGGAATGGTGGATGCCATGAAACCTAGATCTCTAGAAACTTCCTGGAGGTAAAGGAAGCCAGAGGAAGAAGAGTTTGAAAGAAAGAAATGAGAGTTAAGGACTTTGAAGGGGGCAGCAAAGTAAGCATTGGCACCGTATGAATCCTGCAACCAAAACAAACATGATCCTGAGAAGGAGTCAGAGAAGACTTTTTGTAGTTTATAGTGAACCCCATGCTCTGAAGAAGGGAAATGGCAAAATGAAGATTTTGCAAAAGGATCTCTGGAGAGGATGCCTGAATCACAAGTCATCTAAGTAAGGAAATATTTGGATCCCTTAATACCTGCAAAAAGTAATCGCAGGAGCAAGGCATTTGGTGAACACCCATGGGGTAGTAGAAAGACCAAAGGGCAAAGCAGAGAACTGAAATGCCAGGAGGCAACAAAGAAATGCAAAAATTTCCTGAAAAGAGGATGGATTGGAATATCGAGATAACCATCCTTGAGATTCAGAGACACCATATAAGTCTGAAGGAGCAAGAGAGGAAACAGAATATGAAGTAACAAAATCCAAAAGGAAGGCACTTTTAGAAAAGCATTTAGATGAGAAAAGGTCTAGAATAGGTCTCCAAGTGCCCTGTTTTCTGGGCACTAGATACAGTGTGGAGTAGAACCCTTTCCCCCTTTGTGACACATACACTTTTTGAATAGTACCCTGAGTCAAGGGATTTTGAAGAACCTATAGGAAAAAGAGAAGTTGTTCCCAAGAAGGGTGAGAAATGCACATAAAAGGAGAACAGGATTTCCACACCATGAAGTATCCCTGATGAATAATCAACAGAACCCAAGAATCCTGAGTCATCTGAAGCCAAACAGGAAGGGAAAGAGAAAGGTGAAAAGAAAGAGGAATGTGGTTGGAAAGAGACAGAGAGTGATACAGCACCTGGTTTGTCCAGAAAGGAAAGCTTCAGAGTCCCTGAAAACTGAGTAGTCTTAGCAGAAGGAGCCCGTTTGTCACTCTTCTTATCTTTAGTAGAAGGGCAGGATTGCCTACAAACAAAGGCAGGCTTTGCGGGGTAGCTTCACTGAAATTTAGGTACAGGAGAATAAACACGTTTATACTCCTGTAAGGCTTTACCCTTATCCTGAAGGGACTTAAATAAACCAGCAGCAGCTTCCCCAAACAAAAGTGTAGAATCCAGAGGAGCATTCATCAACTTAACATTAATATCATCAGGTAGAGGTTGAAGCCTAAGCCAAGAATAGATCCTCAACATTGAACTAAAAACAGCAGCCCTAGAAGAGGCATCTGCTGCATCATAACTACATTTAACAGAATGACAAATGACTTGAGAGGAAGTCCCTAGCAAGGAAAGAACAGAAGTTTTACTCTCGGAGCCTGGAAAATCAGAAATAAGTAGATAGGCCAGAGAAAGAAGAGCCAACACATACCTAGGCATATAGGTCTGATAATTAATAGCCCTAAAAGCTAAGGTAGCAGAAGTATAAACCTTCCTACCCAACCTTTCCATTTTTCTGTTATCTTGTCAGAAGGCAATAACATGGGTGAAGGAAGCAATTGAGATAACTTATCAGAGGCTACAGATATGACAGAAGGGTCAGCAGCAGGACATTTATATAGGAAAGAACAATCCTTAGATACCCTATAAAACCTGTCAGGCTTCTTAGGAGCAGGGGGCAGAGAATCATGATCATGAGAGGATTTGGAAAAACATCCAGCTTCAGGTTTAGGGGATTTCAACAGCAGGAGCTCATACTACCTCTTATGGATATCAGAGACTTGAGCACAATCCCACTTAAAAAAAAACATCTATCATCCTACAAAGTGTGTTCCCAAAGGACATTTCCTGAAAAACATCTGGACTAATAGATTCCTCCTCCTCTGACCCGTAGTCTAAAGTAGAAGGAATTTGAGTAGAATAAGTCAGGGATTCATTATCTGAATCTGACTCATCCACAGAAGGATCCTTTTCTCTAGGCCTTTTAAGGGGAGTAGAGGACCAAGGAGGAGCAGGAACTAAAACCCCTTGAGGAGGCTTTAAGAACATTAAAGCAGTAAATTGCCCCTGAGTGAGGGTCTCCCACTCACGTTGTGGTCCTTAGGAGTAGAAGAAACATGTTTAATTGTTTTGTTTCTTTTTTAAGGGAATGTCCCCACCAAAAAACTGAGAAGACTCAGAACCAGAACAGCAGTCAAGAACCATAGTAGGAACTTCTTCCCCAGCCAAAAAGTGAAGAATTCCCCTAGGCCCCTCCAGAAAAATCAGCTGTGGCTCCCCCTAAACTTTGAGAAGGATGCCCTGCAAAGCCCTTTCAGATGTGCTGCCAGCCAGACCCTCACTGTCTTCCAACATGGTCACTGCAGAGAAATCCAACAGCACAGCTGGGCGAGCCTCCAGGTTTGTAATGACCTTGGGAGAAACACCTGGCAGAGGCTGGACAGTGGAAGATTCTAGTCATACCTTTTTTACCTTCTTCTTCCCTAACAGCTGACCCTCAGTGTGGGAGATTCCTTCCATTGTATCTTTAGTGAGAAGCTTAAGATGCTGGTTTGCAAGATACAAGGAAAGGAAAAAAATCTACTGCAAAGGGTTTTTAACATGAACACCTGACAAATAGAACAAGACATATGGTCATGAGAAGTACAGATAGTTGAAAAGACTAGAGATGAGGAAAGAGTCCAACTGGGCATTCCTAGACTTGAAGAAAGCATGTGCCAAGGTCCCAAGAAAGCTGATCTGGGCAGTACTGTGGTGGTCCAAAGTCCCAGAAACATTGATATAATTAGTGCAGGTTATGTACAAGGACCCAATGACTCAAGTACAAACAGTGTTTGGCCTCATAGAGGGGCTCCCAGTGGGAGTGGGTGTATACCAGGATTCAGGTGTGAGACCACTGTTGTTCATACTGGGTGATGGACTACATTAACCAACAGGTTACAGGGGACAGATCAACAAAGCTGCTGCATGCAGATGATGTGACATTACAAACAGACTCTGAGCAAGAGCTCCAGCAAAGTATAGAGCAATGGAATGCAAAACTGAAGGTACATGGGATGAAACTAAGCACAGCTAAGACAATGGTAATGGCAGTAAACTGGGGAAATCAGAAGAAGCTGAGAAGTGAGACAGAAGGGAAGATAGTGGAACAGGTAAATATCTTCAAGTATTTGGGAGGGGTAGTGGAGGAGAAGGGAAGTATCAATGAAGAGGTCAATGCTAGAATCAGAAGGGTTGCAGCCAACTGGCATAGAGTGTCAGGTATAATCTGTGACAAAAGAATGCCAAAGAAGCTGAAAAGTAAGGTGTACAAGTCAGTGGTGTAACCAGTACTACTGTATGGTACAGAAACCTGGGCAGTAAAGGCAGAGCAGGTGAAGAAGCTAGAGGTGATGGAAATAAAGTGCCTGAGAAGGGTGACAGAATGCTCTCTTTGGGACAGACAAAGAAATGAGGACATAGGAGCAGAAACCAAAGTAGTTCCAATTGCAGAAAAGATCAAAAAGAACAGATTACAGTGGTTTGGACACATGCAGAAAAGCAGAAGACAATCTAGTGAAGAAGATTTGGGACAGACAGGAAGAAGGTACGAGGAAACAAGGACATCCAGCAAAGAGGTGGAAGGATTGTATGACAGAAGATCTGCAACAGTCAGGCATGAGTGTCAAAGAAGGCAGGAATGTGGCATTGAATTAAGAGAGATGGCAACAGTTAACATGATTCCCTGACCCCCATGTAGAAAATGGGAAAAAGGGGGGCTGATGATGATGATGATGATGCCTGCCAGCTTGTCTCCATGGAAATTTAAGGACAGAATGTACAGCTGCCTTCAGCTGCAGATTTCTCATCTCAAAGTGATCATTTATTTTCTAAAAGAAAACTTTTCATTACATTCACTCTTATTTTTAACCCCCCTCCCCTTACATGCTTACACAAGAGACTTAGTATCAGATTAAGGGCATTAGTCCAGACATTCACCTATGGAAAAGTAAGAGAAAAAACATATTAACTCAACATATATTATAAGCAGTACAATTTTATACCCCATCCCTCACTCCAACAGCCTAAGATTTACAGCATATTAACTTAAACATGATTTTGTCTAGCCTTTCTTCTCTTTTTACATTGTAATGTCAACATTTCTTAAAACTAAAAAACATGTTTACTTCAGTATCTTTATCACATACTACAATAACTGAAACTACTTTACTATATAATATGCAATTTATATAATTAAATGTTTTATACAAATACTGTTAAGAAAATGTTTTACTTATACTTTTATTTTTTTTCCTTTTACTGCCCAGCTGAGCATTAATGACATGAAATGGGATTTATGCTTTTAGGTCCTCCCCGTAAGTTTAATAAAGTCAACAAAAGTCCAATCTTTCTTGGCCACTTTTTCATGTAAAGCCATACTTCACAAATGTGATGATTGCTTTAAAAATCTCATTTATTCACTAATTTCAGTGTTGCTGGTCTTCTTCAGGTTCATCTCCATCTCCCAACCCCAGACTGTGGTTCATGTCCAAAGCATTTCTAATTCTTCTAGTCAACACCTGAACATTTTGCTGTTTTTCAAGCATTTTCATTTGGAACACTGGAAAATGTTTCACTGGCAAAGTCTTTCTATAAGCGTTATTATCAGAAGAATGAGAAACACAGTCCCCTTCTGTTTGACAGCTGACTTTTTGCTGGACAAATTTTTATATTCCCTCCTTAGCCTGTTCTGCATCAAAAATAATTTTACTCCTCCAGGAAAAAAAGTATTCTTGAATCTCACACCTGCCTCTCAACATTTTCTGATTGCTGGGTTGAATTTGCTTCTGTTCTGCCTGGTGTACAGTGAATAATTATAAACCTTCTACTATGCTACTCTTTTCAATGTTTAGTACTTTGCCCTTCTGCCATAGTTTTGTCAGGATCAACTCTTTTTTGCTGATATGATTGGATCTTTACTAATACAGGTCTTGGCTGGTTTATTGTGGTGAATTTTGGAGCATACACACAATGTGCCCTTTCAGTTAACAAATCCTGCTGTCAAATACCAGTCCAGTTGCTTATTTGTGCTTTCAGAAAACTAATACAGTCTGTTCCTTCCAATTTTGCTGGTACAGCAGAAAATCTCAGGTTTTCTTTGTATGTTCTGCCTTCCAACTTTACTATCTTTTAAATAGCTCTTCTTAAGCAGTATCATACTCTGTCGGCCTTTTTGTCATTTTGACCTCTGATTTTTGCAGTTTTCTTAGATCATCTCAATAGCTATTTAAACTTCTTCCATTTTTCCATTTTGTTATTTGAGTTGATATACTCTTTTAATGTTTCATTTATTTTAATCATCCCTGAGCACATTTGATTTATTTTTTCCTCTAGATTACTAGAAGACATCTCTTGTACCAAAGCTGGAGCTTGAACTGCTTTTTGCCAAACAGCTGCAGGATTCTTCTAAAACAGTGTTTTCTCTTCACCTTTTCTATCTGATTTTCTTTCAGGCTCTCTAAGTTTCATCTTTGCTAGCATCATGCAAGCTGTGTACTTCCTAGCCAGTAACTGAATTTTACTAAAACTGGCAGAAGTACTAGCCGTTATCTCTCAGTTTCTTTTTCCACACTGGGAGAGCTGAAATTGGCTGTTGATCAGTATGCAGCCATCTTGAAAGCTTCCATATGTGCAAGTTATGGTCAGATTAGAGGGAATAAAGAGCACTTTCTATTTCAAAAAAGTATGACATTTGGGCGGAGTCATCCTTTAAACTACGCAGTAGCATATTCACTTCTGGTGAGTGGTGCTGTGAACATTCCTGACCCCCTTCAGTATTTGTCAAGTGCATATTTTGTGCTTGGTCTCCAGCAGTATGTGGCTGTATTAACTAATTAAAGGTTTACCTTTACATAACTGAATCACAGTGGTGCGATTGCTCACATGAGCGAATCGTAACAAAAGTCAAAACAGCGACAATTTAATATGTTCGAAAATCAGCAAATCGAAAAGCAGATTTGCTGATTTTCGAACATAAATATTGAAAAAAAATTCTAATGAAGTGTAAAGCAGGGGGGCAAGCTCCCCTGCACCCCCACACCCCCTACTTTAATATTCTAACTCCGAGATCACACTACAGAGGGGAAAGGGACCATTTTCCAATCCCCACTATAGTGCAATCCATCCCAGAATGTCGAATGTGCAATGAGCGAATGTCACTGTGCATTCGCTCATTGCACATTTGAACCCTTTTCCGTTCGGCGTTTGTAAACTTCACAAACTGCCTTTCGGACAATTGCTGTTCGCTCTTGTGCAATACACACACATGACGGTAAACCCAAATTAAATCCCTTATAAACCAAGATTTTAGTGAAATCATACCTCCTCACTGTTCTGGTATATGAAATCACCCCATGTCATGCTATATAAATTCAGAACCACCTAAGTGTAATATTTCTTTCTTCCCAATGTTTGTTTCTCATATTCAAATGTTCATCTTCCACCCTAGTTGTATCTTGTGACCTGGACACTTGGAGTTCACTGCTAGTCACCTCTTTCTCCATGCACTTTACTTATTAATGCAGTTACTTTATGTTTTAACTCAACATAGTTACCCAACACCCTTGTAGCCTGACTCACCCTTACCTCACATCTGATACCATCTCTTACAAAGAGTATTAGACCTTCCACAATTTTTCCTGTGCTATCATTTTTAAAAAATATATATATCATGAAATTTCTATGTCCCATCTTTTCCTATCACTTTCCCAAACTTAATAACTCCTTAAATAACTTTCACAGCTGCGTCTTTCCTTTTATCTGGACTTCTTACTTGCAATAAAATCAGCACTCCACAATCCGATACTTTTATTTTCTTGAAGTCTTTTGCATGATTACACCCCAGCCTACTAACTCAATCAATTCTCCACAATAACTATGTTATTGACATTGAAAACACTCTCATGAAGACCAGTCTTGAAATCACTTGATTAATGCAGTTCCACTTATACTTGTGCACAGACTCGGTTTTATGGAAAATTTGCTGTTACTATTTTACTGGGGTAAGACTGCATTTGTGCAATAAATAAGGCAGCTAATTAATCAATAATGCACAGCCAGTCCATCAGTAGGGTTGGTATAACTACCAGAACTCTTAGATCCTGCAGTACTTTTCTAACCCTCTATGATTCTCCCCACTCCAGGCAAGGATTCTTGACATTCTGGAACTTCTACACTATTGTCTCTTGAATAATGTTTGGGACCAACTCAAGAATGGAAATTGATTCATTCTCAACCTTTGGCACCTCAGTACAGTTATTGTCCAATACAAAACACTTCTGTTTTTTAAAGGTATCACTGTCCAGACCCATAGAAGGTCTAGGTGCCAAATGATCAGAATATCTCAAGTATGTAATTCCTGAGTTAATTTCTTGAAATGGGAAGAAAGCAATCCCTTTTTCCATAATAGTCACTGGAATCCACATAGGTTCCTCTCCAAATATATCTGAAATATGTATTTCCAACTGGTATCATGGAGATACTCTGAATATTCTTCAGTGACTGTCCTGTCTCTAACATCTTTGTCATGCTGGAGTTTTTGAAAGTACTATTTCTTTCAAACATTCTGACAAATTCGGTTTCATCATGTCAGTGTTTTAACCCCTTGCTATCTCCCCATGGTTGACTATCAGCTGCCACTAGGTCCTCTCCTCATTCTTGGGTCTAATTGGCATGCCTAAGCCTCCCCCCAAGCTCAACTCAACCAATATTTGGAGCTGGTGAGGTAAAAGAAGATGCTGGTTCAGCTTCATAGTGCTGCTGGGCCAAACGCTCTAACCCCACCACCCCAAAGCAACATTGCAAGCTCCACAATGGCTGCCTTCCTTAGGTGCATGTGCACTTCCTTGCATGCAGACCCCCCCAAAAAAACAAAGAAGTACACTACTTGTAGTGTGGAGGTCACCCGGCTCTTAATGTTGCTGTTGCAGCAAGCCTAGGCTGCCTTGCCCTATGATAGGTGAGCCAGCATTGGCCACTAACTTCCATTGTCCCCCAACTAAGCCCCTTTAGCACTTGTACACTTGACAAACAAAGGCCATCTAGGCCTCACTCAAGACTTTATTCCACTGTGTCATGGAGATGTTCTCATGTCTGGTTTTGATGTGTACATTCAAGAAATGTTTTACTGAAGTTTGTTCATAATACCATTTAGAGTTGCTCTGTTCTGTAACAGAAAAATCAAAATGTTATCCTTGCTTTATAACACAGTATTAAATAATTTCTTCATAACTGTATATTGAATGTTTGTTTGTATTAAACCTTCACCTAAGTCATTGGATGTTGGACACCTTGGTACACTAGTGGAATGAGTTATTCAATTCTGCTTTATTAAATGATGAAATTCTTCAAACATAGACTGGCTTCCATTATCAGTGATAATAACTTCAAGTAAAACATGAGCAGCAAATAGTCTTCTCGTATGATCAAGGGTAGATGTAAGTTCTATCATACAAAATCATTTATACTTCTACCCATGTTTATTATGTACCATTTCAAGCATAAACACACTATTCTCAAACAGTCTTGTAAGACCAATATATAACCTTTTGTAGCATCCACTTGAAATTTCCATGTGAGTAATGATAATTGTCTAAACATTTTCTGCTCGATCTGTCATGGCACACATTCTTTATACATAATTTCAATTTCTTCATCCAGCTTTGGTGACTAGACAGTGTTTCTAGTCAGTGTATTCAATCTGACAATACCAGAGTAAAAGCTGTATGGAGTGCCTTCAAAACAGCTCTTATCAGTTTCCTATTTATGATTACTCAAGTCTAACATGTGACAACTTTCTTCCACTGAAAGTTAAAATTTCCATTTATACAATGCTTGCAAACACTCATCTATTTTTGCAGGCCATCCTTCCTTAAAATCAGAAATGTTCATATTGATCACTGCTGCTGTAGCCTTAGCTATATGGGTTATATCCTGTGAAGGATATAACAGCTAGCCAGCTTCCAAAGCTTCAGGGCACCTTCCATGCACCCAAACAATCAAGCAGCTCAAGCTGAGTTGACTAAAAGGCAAGTTTTGGGTGCAAAGCCCTTCAGGTTTTTGCCCGTAGATCCTAGATTCAGACTACAAGGAAAGTTCAGTTTCTGATTCTCCCTGTGAGGGTTTCTCTTTCTCTGAGATTTTCTCAGTCCCTCAGAAAATACTGAGTTGTTACAGAAGGATTTTCCAGAACCTACACCCATTCCCTCCTGTCCTGTCTGCTTTAGAGGATGTGTGTCTTACTACCAGCAATTTTCATCATAGTCAACCAGCTGTTGTTAGAAAGGCAGATAGGATGTATAAAGTTCCTCAGTCTTTTACATTTTTATACACTATTCCCAAACATGACCCAGGAGCTATTGCCTTAGTTGACTCCACTGCTGCTAAGCACTTAATAAATTCCAATCCTACTCTTTCCAATAAGGGTGGAAAATTGTTAATATGTATGGGGGAAAAGTGTATACTTCTGCAACTTTGATTTTCAGAATTTTAAATTGTCCGGCTCATATGTTAAAATTTGTTCTGACAAATTGTGAAAGCATAAGGAATGTTTTTTCTATAGTTTCTTCTTTTGAAGAAAAACTTCTTTAAATAATTTAGTTTCTTCTATTACACAGGTCACTACTAATTGTTTGCAGAATGTGTGTGTGTGTATGACTCTGTTGATACATCTTCCAGGGCTATGGCCACAGGTACAGTTTTTTAGGAGGTTTGCTTGTCTGCATTCTCAGAACCTTCCAGATGATGTAAAAAATGAGATTCTGAGTTCCCCCTTGAATAGAGATTTAGAGCTTGGCCCCTCTGCTGCAGATCAAAAAGTATACTGAAGG
This sequence comes from Protopterus annectens, assembly GCF_019279795.1. Classification (NCBI taxonomy): domain Eukaryota; kingdom Metazoa; phylum Chordata; order Ceratodontiformes; family Protopteridae; genus Protopterus; species Protopterus annectens. Next base: position 131,018,980 of record NC_056738.1, read on the forward strand.
GGTAACCTGACCCAAGAAATCTGTATGATTTTTCAGCCCTCTTTTTCCAAAACAGTGAAAGGGATTTTACTTGGGTCTATATCAGATAATCAAAATGGCTCATTAAGAAATGCTGTAACGTCGAACTGCAAAACCCAAACCCTAACAATATGGAAACCTCAAAACAGCATTTTTTTCCCAGGGAAAAAAAATTGCTGTTTCGAGAAACACACACACACCACAAGCACAGTAAAAAGCAGCAATCCACACACATACATTTAAAAGTTATATCTAACCCTACACTACACGTCACATACACTACTATCTATCCACTTACCTTAACCCAGACCCTAACCCTAAGGTCCGTCACTATCGCACACTCGTCTCACCTGCGCCCTAACCCTAACTCACTTAACCCACCCCTAACCCCAAATTCTCACTATCGCACACTCACTTCACCTGCTCCCTAACCCTAACTCACTTAACCCACCCCTAACCCCAAATTCTGTCACAATCGCACACTTATCTGACCCACGCCCTAACCCTAACTCACCCAACCTGCACCCTAACCTGAACGTCCGCACATTCACACACTTACCTTAACCTAACCCGTAACTTTCCAATGCATCGCTGAAACAGCGAAGCCAAAACAACAGCCAACCAAATTCTTTCCCTAGGAAAGAATTCGGTTTTGTGCAGCTTCGCTGTTTTCAGCATTCGCGATATTGGGTTCAGTATTAGATCATTTGAAATTCTGCTGTTTCGATGATCTAATATAGACCCATTTTACTTTGCTTCATCCAGTTTTGGCAAAAAACAGAAGAAACGGTCTTAACAGAATTCAAGTAAACATACACTTAAGAGGTGGCAAGGGGATTCCAAAAAGAAGTCTCAAACCTCCCAAAACCAAGGACAATCCAATAAGTCTGAATGACTATTCAAGTGACCTTGCCCCTATTCTCTTCCATAAGATCTGAATCTCCATTTTCTCTTTGGCAACAGATTGTTTCAGAGAAATGGGTTCTGAAAATCATTTATCAGGGTTACAGATGGCAGCGGAAGGAAATTCCTCCTTTTTGGTGGCCATTCCTCATCCTGTAGCTCAGACTTTTTGATTTCCTCCTGTTCTTAATCACATGCTGTCCCAGGAGTGACATAACCAGCTCCTCCTTCCCAGGTAGGGAAGGGCTTTACTTCAAGGATGTTCCTAGTGTCAAAGAAAGAAAATGCTTGGAGACAAGTTCTGGATATTTCTTTCTCAAGCGTGTTTGTGATAGTGCCCAAATTCAAAATAATGTCACTTCACAACCTGTTACCTCTTTTTTCTCTTTCAGGTTTTCTGGTAACACTAGACTTAAAAGATGCTTATCATCACATCCCTATTCATCCAAACTTCAGAAGTTTCTTAAAGTTTTATTTGTCTGGATCACCTTATCAGTTCTCTGTTTTGTCCTTTGGACTATCAACTGCACCAAAGTGTCTAGCTCCAGTTATAGCTCATTGCAGGCTACAAGGTATCTATATTTTCCCATATTTAGATGACTCGCTTATCCTTCCAGTGTCTTTTTCAAAATGTTAGGCATCTCTCTCTTGGGTGAGTGATCTCTTGCACAAGCAGGGATTGCAAGATAACATTCAAAAGGATTGTGTTCCTGTGATGTCAACTAGACACCTCAGTTCAAAGAGCTTTTCTTCCACATTTTTATTTATTTATTATTTATTTATTTATTGACATTTGTTAACCGGGTTTGTCCAACTGGGCTTGTGGCCCATTTTCAGTGGAGACCCGAGGAGAAAAGCTCCAGTATTACATTTTAAAACAAGTACAATTTTAAACAATATTGATATAATAGCAGTTATAGCAAAATGATTCACATATGTTGGGTTACATGCATAAAGTTAAAGTTGCATTAAAAAGAAGCCAAGTAACAATTTTACATTGATATAGTTCAATAAGTCAACAATAAACATTTTCTGTTTGTATAAACTTATGCAAATGCATAGGAGACACATTTGAGAGAGAGATGTAATGAGGTACTGAGTATGGTCCTTTTGAGGGTACATAAAGGGAAGGAAGACTAGGTAGGGTCATGGCAAGGGCAGGTTCTGGAATTGAGAAAATAAGCTTTTAGTTCATTTTTAAAGTGTGAGGTGTGGGAGATTGAACATAAGTCAAGGGGAAGTTTGTTCCAAGCATGGGCAAGGGAGTGTTTGTAGAGTAGTTTTTTTATTTAGATCTATTTCTAACATTTTCCACTTAGACTTTAGTCACTGCAAGGGAATACCACAGGACTTTGGGTCTCATGGCATCTATGATTCTCATGAAACCCTTGGCAAGACTCTACACAAGAAAGATACAGCTGCATCTGAAATCTCCTTGATCCCAGTGGCAACACCCTTCATCTTTTCAGATCCCAGTACTGGGGTTTGTCAGAAGATAAATCTTTTGGTGGAGGCAACAGATATAAACCAGTGTCTCCACTTCTCTCTGCTCCAAAGCAGTCACTCACCACAGATGCTTCAGACTTTGTTTCAGAGGGATAAAAGTCCAGAGGATGTGGGCCACCAAGGACAAATGCAAACTCATAAATATCAGGGAGATGCTTTTCCCTGATCAAGGCACTTAACTCTCAGAAACATCTTTGATCCATTGGACCTCTTCAGGTGGTTACAGCCAATACCACTGTAATGTGGTACATCAACAGGCAAGGAGGAACCAGGTCATATCCCTTTTGCAGACTAGCCATCTTAGCTTGGGATATAGCTTCAGTGCACAATTTCACTCTACAGGCATCCTACATTCCATCAGAGCAAAATTGTGTGGCAGACAAGTTAAGCACGACCAGGACAGATCCTCATGAATGGAAACTAGACTGGGGATCTTGCATTGGCGGCTGGTGACTTCAAATCAAACGGGGGCTGCAGGAGACAGCTGAATGGGTGGGGCCAATGGGAAGGGTGTGGCCAACTAGAAAGGGGCAGACCTATGCTCAAAACCACAAAACTGGGACTTTAAATATGCTGCCCTGGGTGCCAAACCATCGTTATGAGAGTCCAATCAAGACAAAATGAAGTGGAGAAGAAAAGAAATATTTCAATGCATTGGCTACATGACAGCTTACTTAATATCTAGATGGAAACAAAAAGGTTGTAAGGCATGAAAAAATAAATTACTTTTTAAATGACCAAAAAAAAAAAAAGTTTCTAAGCACAATGAGCATCCAGGTATGGTCAAAAAAGTTTTAATGGTAAACAGAAAATAGTTCAAAACAGTGGCGCAAACACAAAATATCACTCTAGCACCTTGGCTTCACATAAGCCTTCAAGGAGTACATTCTTTATAAAAAAAAACATAATTTATAACACCACAGTTCCCAATTACACAATTAAACAATTAATTAATATCACCCTTACAAAATTACATTATAAAAGTGAATTCTTATTAAAGATGCATATCCAACAAGTTTAAATAACACATTTCCAACAGCAGTCTGTATTCAAACTCTGTGGAATCAAAGCCCCATACTTTAAAATAAAAAGTGTTTCCTTATGCAACAACAAATGTCTAACATAATCACTATCCCTTTCTCCCTGTACCTGTTCTAAAATAGTAGGTTTTAGATCTCCAAAATTGCCATTGTGATACAATTTAAAATGTTGGGCTAAAGGGCTCTCTATTTTACCTAGCCTTATATCTCTTAAATGTTCTGATAGTCTCTTTTTAAACATTTGTTTAGTTTGTCCTATATAATATTTATTACAACTACATTTAATTGCATAAATCACCCTTTCAGTAGTACACTGATATTCCCCTACCATCTGAAATTTAATATTGTTAATTTTTGGAAAAGTTTGTACTATATAATGACACCCTGTCCAGCTACCACATGGTGTAGTCCCCTTAGATTGAATCTGCTGCAGCATCATATCATTAGGAATTTCAAAATTAGTGTGCACTAACATGTCCCTCAAACTATTTCCTTTCTTATATGAAAAAACAGGACTCTGTTGTACCAGTCCTGATGACTCATGAAACCTATACAAAAATTCCAACAGCGCCCAATGATTTGTTTTACACTATCGCTTAAAATATTATAGGTCATAACTACAAAAAACTATCATCTGTTATATCAACCTTCTCTCTATATGAAGAAGCTCTATATACTGTATTAATAGTGTTTCCATATCTTTCTCTCTCTTCATTCTTTTAGTACTTTTCTCTATCACCTGTACATCATAATTTTTTTATGAACATATCCACTGTACGCTGCAGCTCTTGTTCAAAATAATAATTATTATTGCATATTCTTGAAATTCTCAAGAATTCTGCATATAGTAGAGAATCAATAGTATGTCTAGGATAACAGCTATTACCCAACATAAACAGATTGACTAGTCCAAATTTTCTATATAAATTAGTATTTATTCCCTTTCCATCTACCCCTTCTAATACTATATCTAAAAATGAAATTCTGTTACCATATTGTAAACCATCAAACTGTATAAAAAAATATATTATGTTGTAATTCTATTATAAAATCTTGAAACAATTCAATACCACCTTCACAGAGAAAAAACAAGTCATCTATAAATCTAAACTATAACTTGACATATTTTATAGAATGAGTTTGTGTAAATGTATTCTGTTTCAAACATACCCATAAATAAATTAGCATACATAGGCCCAAATTAAGAACCCATTGCTGTACCCTGTAGCTGATGGTAAACTTTATCTTCTATATGTGTTTGATATTCGTGTATAGGCTTTTTTTTTATAATGAATGTACTCCTTGAAGGCTTATGTGAAGCCGAGGCGCTAGAGTGATATTTCATGTTTGTGCCACTGTTTTGAACTATTGCCTGCTTACCATTAAAACTTTTTTGACCATACCTGGATGTTCATTGTACTTTTTAAATGCATTATTGGAATGCCAGTCGAAATAAAGTATAAAAAAACAAGCAGCACTCAACTCAAACCACTTCTCCTTGCAATGCAGTTCTAATTTTAATTTATATTCAGCTTTATAAAAGTACCAAGTAACATGCTGAAAGTAGCAATGTGTGTGATACTGATTACCCCCACTTGTAAAAATGTTTCTTATCCAAAAAAGACCTGCTGTGGTGCTGCCTGTTAACAACTATCTACTTGTTTCATGAGGAAAACATGATCAAAGTAAAAAATGAACAGCAAACAAGAAACAAGCTCAAAATAAATTGCTTAAAGGATTACTGCACAGGTTATGGACCTCACATGATAGATAGGCATTCTGTTTAGTTTACAGGTAAAGCCTGCAAAGATGACTGCAAGTCTCCAACAAATGTAATGAGACTCTGAGAATACTGTAACCCTGTCCTTTATTACAAATACTGTCATATGCATTTCAATACCTAAGGCTTATACGTTATCTAGCTATGTAAATATTATCTGCATGGCAACAACTAAAAGGCTTTCAATGTTGATAATTCTTTAACAGTATGCTTATTAAAGCTTACTTGCATATTACAATCCCAGACAAGCTTACCTGATGGTCATTAGTGCATTTCTGCTTAAACACAGAGCAACATACACTGCAACATGCATTTTCTGAATAATAAGAAGCATAAATCAACAGTATAAAAATATGACAGAAAACCAGAACATTCTGCAAAATCAAGGATAGATGAAAAGCCACTGTAGTACTTGTCTTGGATGGGGGGGGCACTTTGCACACTTACACTGCATAACTGCTCCTTGTCTTGCTTGGACACATCCAGAGTCACTACATGGGGAGTGGGGTACAAGTATGTCACAATTTGAAATGTCTCTGGCTGACGGTGATGGCCCTGACATATTTGTCATACCTTTCAACCTCAGAGCAAGAAATCTTGAAAAAGCCATAAATAGAAGTGGGACAACAGCCCAAAAATAAGGACAATTTTTAAATATTGCTCTTATAAACTTAGAAAGATAATAGAATAGTAGGTCTTGCGTTAGCATGAATTTTCTGAAGGGTATGAAATCTGAAACTCAAATGTCAGTCATTATTTTCTAACTTCAATCTTTAATGACGTGCCACTAATTTGCCAAAAACACACTTTTATGAAAAACGGACCAAAAATGTGATGCAAAAATATAAAATAGCCATACAATACAGCTGGGAACATGTCAGAAAAGGGACACTTTTTAATATTAGTATTGTTAAGTTGAGCAGCTGACAAAAGAGCATCTACATGCATTTCTAAGGTAAAAGTAATCTCTAACTCTGCTCATTACAATTATTTATTAATTGTAAACCCTCCACGTTTCTTCCAAAATTGCCATTTTGCGGAGGGATTATTAGAGGGAGAGCAACATTTTGAGCCAAAATCTAGGACAGTTGAGAGGTTTGGATATATCTAATTCTATAAAGCAAGTTATTTGCACATACCTCTCAACCTCTTAATGCAGGAAATTTGGACAAGGCGAAATATATTGGGGGAACAAACAGACAGTACTAAAAGTTGCTCTTGTATAAACTTAGACAGTTGATAGCATAACAGGTCTTGCTTTAGCATGCATTTTTCTGAAGGGTATGAAGTCTGAAACTCAATGTCTGTCATTAAGTGACTTCAATCCTAAATGATTTGCCAGAAAACCACAAATGTTATGAGGAACAAACCAAAAATAAGAAGCAAAAATCGATTCATTCTGCGAAAATCTGGACACTTGAGTGGTATAGTTCAGCAGGGAGAATTGTGTGGCAGAAATCCTACATGACAGACTTAGCTCCCTAGGTATGGACAATAAGTACTCCCTCCCCAAAAAAATTAAGATATAAGAGAAGTGATTGCTTCAATCTGGCTTTATCAAGTTCAGTAGCATTCAGACTCAGTGAAAATATTCATTAGCAAAAAAAGTTTGTGCATGTAGGCAGTTGATTTAACTGGTTTCTAATTGAACACATCCAAGCAAAAACTGGGAGGGGGCATACCTGAGCTGATCAGATAATCAATACCTTCCTGATTTGCATTAAATTATATTCCTTGTATGATACAGTACAGCTGTAAGAGGCTGTATTAATTGTATTATTTTGAACATTTTTCCAGTAAACAATGAAACAAAATGAATGCACCAATAATGACAAAACTGCCCAATTCAGAACATTTCCATCATAAAAGTCTACTCAAACTTCTACAATCCACCAGTATCAGTAAATATGCTCAATCTCTGTAGAAGTAAAAGTCATCTAAATAATTCCACATTAAAGAGATCTGCAACTAATGAAAAGGTTGCTCCTAGCAAACAACTTTATATTTCATTGTTTCATCTACAAATAAAGTGCCTACTGCCCTTGAGGAATAAATTGCCTATGTTACATTAAAAAAAACTATAAGCTAGTAATATTGCAATAGGGAATGGATGGCAAACTGATAACAGGTTGATAGTTACTAGGTATCTCCACCAAAGAGGACATTCTCAGGACTACAACATCCACCCCCTTTACAAGTACAACACAGTACAGCATCAGCAATGCATTTACATACTGTGGGAGTAGAACCCACAGCCTTCTGCATCAAAAACAAGTACACTACCTGTTGTGTTATTAACAATACAATTAGATGCACCATAAGCAGGACTAAACTTCTCTTCAAGCTCTCAGATCCTTGTAAAATCCACTCGACACTTAACTGTATCTCTCAACTTTGCAACACAAGAAATCTGGAAAAAGCCAAAATGTATTGGAGGGGAGACAAAACCCCACAAACCAGAGACACATTTTAAACATTGCTTGTATAATTTTGGAAAGTTGCTAGAATAAAATATTATATTACCACCATGCATTTCACTGCCAAGTCTTGAACCCAGGACCCTATGCATTAAGGTCAGAGCAACATACCACTATGCCATATAAGCTGTTTCTTGAAAGACACAAAGACTGAAACTTAAATGGCTATCATTTAGTGAATTCAGTTCTCACCATAGCTCTCAATCTCTTAGCACAAAACACCTGGACAAAGCCAATAATGGGGGAATACAGCCCCCAAAAATATTCAGTGAATTCAGTTCTCAATTCTCATCATAGCTCTCAACCTCTTAGCACAAAAACATGGACAAAGCCAATAATGGGGTAATACAGCCCCAAAAATAGGGACAATTTTCAAATATTGAGCTTATAAACTTAGAAAATTGCTGGAATAAAAGGTTTTGTGTAGTGTTACCATGTATTTTCTGAAGAATATGAAGTCTGAAATTCAAATGCCTGTCATCAGATTCAGAACAAACATATGAGGCAAACATCTGCAATGATGGTGGGTAGGGAATTCAGGCTCTTGCTACCTGTATCCAAGGTACAGGGTTTGAGCCTGAATAACTGTAGCCACCAGGAATATTCGATCGGGGCATTAGACACACACACAAACACACACACACCTTTGCTTCTGACACACACACACACACACACACACACACACACACACACACACACACACACACACACACATACACACACACCTTTGCTTCCGAGCAGTTATCTATATATATATATTCCCTACCACCGAGAATGTTTGCTTCCGAGCTGCTGGTTCCCTTGGAGCAGCAGTCAGTTTGAGAGTGGTTTTGATATATTCCTTGCAGAGCTTCTGAATTACAGCATCAGTCCAAGATATAAGGAGATGCCATTAATCCCTTGCAGCAGTCAGTCCAAGGTATCCAGAGCCTCCATTACTCCCTTGCAGCAGCAGTCAGTCCATGCATGCTGGGCATGTGGGGAGCCAATCAGAGTGCATCAAATATGAGCCAGGAGTGCCAGGAGCCAATCAGTTGTCATGTAGACTGCAGACATTGCAGTCTGTTCCCCTTGCAGTCTATGTGGTTTGTAACCACAGACTTCTGGGGCATCTACACTGATTGCCTTCTTTTTGTAATCCGGACTGGTTAGACGGCAGTTCGGATAGGAAAGCACATAGGAAAGCACACATGCACAGGACTTGCAGGACTTGCAACTAGTTTTCTCTTCTTTTCATTTTACAGCTGGGGGGCTGCAGTCCTGAAGTCCAATAGCACGAGCCGCCCCTTTCCAAAATGTTATCCATCTTTGGGGAGTTCTCAAGTAGATCTCTTTGCCTCTGTTTCAACAATCAACTGGCCAAAGTATGTTTCAGGGCTCCAGTCAAGAAGATCTGGAATATAGTTGCCTTTCCTTTGGACATGGATGCTCATGCATGCCGTTCTACCCTTTCCATAACATCCAGTGTATTTCTAAAGGTTCAGAAGGAATCTCCCAAGATCATTGTGGTGACTTCCTTCTGGACCAGACAACCATGGTTCTCTTTTCTTTTGGAAATGGCCAGAAGCAATTACCACAAACTTTCTCACAGAATCAATCTATGTACACAAGAACAGGGGTGTTTTATACACCCAGATATCAATCATCTTCAGTTGACTGCCTGGATTATAGAGTCTTAATTCCTTTTAGGCACCTGTTTATTGAGGACGCACAGCAAGTACTAATGGAAGCAAGAAAGCCTGCTTCTATAAAATCATGTATTAGCAAATGAAAATGGTTTTCTAGTTGGTGCCAAGAACATAACCAGCATCCATTCAGGGCTAGTTGTTCTCTGGTTTTACAATGTTTGTGTGAGTTATTAACCTTTGGCCTTTCTTATTCCTCCGTCAAAGTTTATTTATCAGCCATTTTAGCATGATTTTCCATGGATTTTCCTCTTTCAAGCCAGTACTGTCTATCTCCCCATTTTCTTTCCTTAACATAAAAATGAGCAAGAGAAAGGATATTCCATACCTTGGATGTCCATAGACAACTCAGGTATTATCTTGACAGAAGTAAATTTTCCAGATCTTGAGATCAATTGTTCATTCGTTCCTTGTGAAGGTAAGAAGAAGGGACAACCTGTGTCAAAACAAACTATTTCCAAATGATTAAATACCACCAAGATCACCGATCCAAGAAGTAAGTGAATTTAATGAAACACTTAGTGCCTAAGGGATACAATTTTGAACTCTATACTACCAGATTTTGTGAGTACTGCATATAAAAGAGCTAGGAATGTGTCTGACATTCTGGTACATAACCAATTTTGTTTACCAGATGTTAATGTCAGTCAGAGCTTAAGCATAAATAAAGGCACTGTTCCATGTGATGGCTGTTCCATCTGTCAATATGTAATAAGCTCTTTTCCCTATATTAATGGCATCATGTTTATAGCTAGGCATGAATACAGTTTTAACATGGAGGGTTAGTGTATGTGCTGAGATGTGGATGTAAGAAGTTTTACATAGGGGAAACGTACAGGAGTTTTAGGGTCCAGTTGCAGGAACATATTAAGGACATAAAAAATAAAAAAATTAGAGAGTCCCCTTGGGAGCCATTTTTTGATAGCACACAACTCTAACCCTGATTCTTTTAGGGGTTGTGTTTTGGAAAAATTGCAAGTTGGCATAGGTGAATGTGTGTCTTTAAAAAACAAACTCTTAAAAAAAGAAACCCTGCTGATTTTAAAGTGTGGTACTTTGGAGCCTCAGGGACTCAACAAAGAATGTAATTGGAAGTATGTGATTTGAATTTTATGCTTAATTGATTAATTGTTTTGTACAATATGCTGTATATAAGCAAACAGTATGTTGTAGTGTTTTACTCTTGGAAGGCTGTGTAAGCCGAGGTGCTAAGTGTTTCATTAAATTTGCTTACTTCTTGGATCGGTGGTCTTGGTGGTATTTTATCATTTTATTTTTTTGTTTTTTTAAGTTGTATTTGCTATTTCCAAATGATTGTTTAAAGCTATTATTTTTTTGTTATACTCACCATGGCAAATGTATTCCAGACAAGTCAAGGCCCACTCTACCAGGGCCTTGGCTTCATATATGGCTTTTTAGAAAGGTCTGGGTTGTAGAAGTATTCTAGAAGCTGCTACTTGGTCCTCTGTACATACTTTTACAAAGCACTATAAGCTTTATTCCTTCTCTAGGTCTAAATAAAGCTTTGCTAGGACCATTCTCCAGGTGATCCTGGACTCTTCTCCTTCCACCTCCAAAATATAGTTAGCTATGGTAATCTACCCGTATCTAAGGCTACTGCAGCAGTGATCAATAAGAAAAACATAATATAGCTGTATAAGTTGAACTTACCATAACAACAGATGTTTGAATGATCACCGCTGCAGTAGCCACTATCTTCCTCCATTCCCTCTTGTTTTTGGTGTTTTTTTATGCCAGGGTGTTGACATTTTATTTTTTGTTAACTCCTAGCATTGTCCTTTCAGGGCACAGCCTCCCACTCTCTGCTGGCAGTAAAGTTCTGAAGGGCTTTGCCGTTTATCACAACTACAGGTAAATATTCTTTTTGCTTTTTATAGCTTACTGCACCCATTATGTCAATCAGCCCAGACTAGGTCTTACCCATGTACATTCTAATCTTCATAGTAATATCCTGTAAGTATTCCTTAACAAGCAATGTAGGAAACATTCTTTTAGTACAACTGATATTGCAGCACTAAATCTCTGCGTCCGCTTTTTATAATTTAAAAACATTCACAAACAATTATTTTTCTTTTTAATTACTTGGTATGTTACTTTACTTTCATTTTACACAAATGTTGTCTTCTTTCTGTACATATATTTAGGACTGTGTCTTGACAATTACTAAATATTTACTTCTGTCTTGTAAATTATTTTACTGCAACATGTTCTTTTAATGTTTCTAATTTCTCATAGCAGTGGCATTTAACCTTTTTATAACTACAAATTTGTGAGAGGTGATCATTACCATTAAATCAATAATAACCATTGTTTTACCTTTTGTAGGATTTGCTTATATTCTGTATTTCATTTTGTGTACTGCACCATGTACCTTGTGCTGACTCAACTATTGGTATCTCTGTATATGGTATCCAGACTTAAAGCAATCTCAAATGCCTTTGAAAGCATTAAATATGATTCTGAAATTAGTTATTGTTTCTCCTGTCCAATATCACCAAGGTTGCCACTCACAAATTTATTGCTAAGTGCTTCATTCAAATTCAAACCAAATTTACAGTTCACCGCACGCTGTTTCTCTTCAATTGTATACTATGTCATAACTTCACTGGTCCTCTAGATGACATAACTAAAATGAAAATCGTGTGTAGTTACATGTGGTTTAGGTACAAAATGTTCCTTTGATAATTAAACCATAAGATTTAAACCTAGGGTTTTCTGACAGAACCAGATTCTAAAATAATTCATATTTTGTCACACCCATAAAAATCAATAAAGTTGTCACATACCTTTCCAAAATAATATAATTTATCATAAAGCAATACTAATATATTTATATGCATTGTAACATCCAGTAAAAGGGTGAAATGGGTCTTTAAAAGTGTGTTGGGTATGGAAACTATGCAAATAAACTTGTGCTGGTAAAATTCTCACAGTGCTTTAATCAGGAAATTATCTCTGTTAGTTGGTTAGTAGGAAGTTAACTGCTTATTTAGTGCTGCATGAAAAGAAATTATCTGTTCAGGATTAGTCAGGAAGTTTGGTTCCACATCTGGAGGTGTATTGTGGGTCAGGGCGTGGGTTCTAAACAAAAGATCATGGAGTTTGCTGGCCCAGTCAGAGCTCATTATGGATGATGTAGACTCTGTGTTAAATGAAGCTGAAGTGAAAGCCTGGCAGTGGTTGCATCTATGAATGACTTTAATAGCAGGAAGATGTTGAGGTTGTTGGTGGTCTGGTTATATGAACCATTAGACCTGTTATGAAGGTACTATTCAGACTATATTTACAACGCTGAGTGGGCTCATTTTGGTTATTTTTTTACTTTATTTATTTGCTTTGGAATAATACATTTTTTTTCTTTTTTAGAAATGTGGGCTGCCAGATTTGGCAAACATTCCATTCCTTCCCAGACTTTTGCTGTGCTAACATATCCCGGAGGAGTTTGTGGCTAGTCCTGGTGTGCTTTTTAACAAGAGTTTTGTTTTCTTCTGCTTCTTGGTGCACTTTCTTTTACCCACAACCAAGGAGGAAATATTAAAAGCGCTATTAGAATCTATAGTGGATACTGACCAGAAGCTACTACCGCTGCAATGGCAGTTATTAGGACTAACATGATAGCTTCCCCAAAAATGTTTCTTATCCAAAAAAGACCTGCTGTGGTGCTGCCTGTTAACAACTATCTACTTGTTTCATGAGGAAAACATGATCAAAGTAAAAAATGAACAGCAAACAAGAAACAAGCTCAAAATAAATTGCTTAAAGGATTACTGCACAGGTTATGGACCTCACATGATAGATAGGCATTCTGTTTAGTTTACAGGTAAAGCCTGCAAAGATGACTGCAAGTCTCCAACAAATGTAATGAGACTCTGAGAATACTGTAACCCTGTCCTTTATTACAAATACTGTCATATGCATTTCAATACCTAAGGCTTATACGTTATCTAGCTATGTAAATATTATCTGCATGGCAACAACTAAAAGGCTTTCAATGTTGATAATTCTTTAACAGTATGCTTATTAAAGCTTACTTGCATATTACAATCCCAGACAAGCTTACCTGATGGTCATTAGTGCATTTCTGCTTAAACACAGAGCAACATACACTGCAACATGCATTTTCTGAATAATAAGAAGCATAAATCAACAGTATAAAAATATGACAGAAAACCAGAACATTCTGCAAAATCAAGGATAGATGAAAAGCCACTGTAGTACTTGTCTTGGATGGGGGGGGGGGGCACTTTGCACACTTACACTGCATAACTGCTCCTTGTCTTGCTTGGACACATCCAGAGTCACTACATGGGGAGTGGGGTACAAGTATGTCACAATTTGAAATGTCTCTGGCTGACGGTGATGGCCCTGACATATTTGTCATACCTTTCAACCTCAGAGCAAGAAATCTTGAAAAAGCCATAAACAGAAGTGGGACAACAGCCCAAAAATAAGGACAATTTTTAAATATTGCTCTTATAAACTTAGAAAGATAATAGAATAGTAGGTCTTGCGTTAGCATGAATTTTCTGAAGGGTATGAAATCTGAAACTCAAATGTCAGTCATTATTTTCTAACTTCAATCTTTAATGACGTGCCACTAATTTGCCAAAAAAACACACTTTTATGAAAAACGGACCAAAAATGTGATGCAAAAATATAAAATAGCCATACAATACAGCTGGGAACATGTCAGAAAAGGGACACTTTTTAATATTAGTATTGTTAAGTTGAGCAGCTGACAAAAGAGCATCTACATGCATTTCTAAGGTAAAAGTAATCTCTAACTCTGCTCATTACAATTATTTATTAATTGTAAACCCTCCACGTTTCTTCCAAAATTGCCATTTTGCGGAGGGATTATTAGAGGGAGAGCAACATTTTGAGCCAAAATCTAGGACAGTTGAGAGGTTTGGATATATCTAATTCTATAAAGCAAGTTATTTGCACATACCTCTCAACCTCTTAATGCAGGAAATTTGGACAAGGCGAAATATATTGGGGGAACAAACAGACAGTACTAAAAGTTGCTCTTGTATAAACTTAGACAGTTGATAGCATAAAAGGTCTTGCTTTAGCATGCATTTTTCTGAAGGGTATGAAGTCTGAAACTCAATGTCTGTCATTAAGTGACTTCAATCCTAAATGATTTGCCAGAAAACCACAAATGTTATGAGGAACAAACCAAAAATAAGAAGCAAAAATCGATTCATTCTGCGAAAATCTGGACACTTGAGTGGTATAGTTCAGCAGGGAGAATTGTGTGGCAGAAATCCTACATGACAGACTTAGCTCCTAGGTATGGACAATAAGTACTCCCTCCCCAAAAAAATTAAGATATAAGAGAAGTGATTGCTTCAATCTGGCTTTATCAAGTTCAGTAGCATTCAGACTCAGTGAAAATATTCATTAGCAAAAAAAGTTTGTGCATGTAGGCAGTTGATTTAACTGGTTTCTAATTGAACACATCCAAGCAAAAACTGGGAGGGGGCATACCTGAGCTGATCAGATAATCAATACCTTCCTGATTTGCATTAAATTATATTCCTTGTATGATACAGTACAGCTGTAAGAGGCTGTATTAATTGTATTATTTTGAACATTTTTCCAGTAAACAATGAAACAAAATGAATGCACCAATAATGACAAAACTGCCCAATTCAGAACATTTCCATCATAAAAGTCTACTCAAACTTCTACAATCCACCAGTATCAGTAAATATGCTCAATCTCTGTAGAAGTAAAGTCATCTAAATAATTCCACATTAAAGAGATCTGCAACTAATGAAAAGGTTGCTCCTAGCAAACAACTTTATATTTCATTGTTTCATCTACAAATAAAGTGCCTACTGCCCTTGAGGAATAAATTGCCTATGTTACATTAAAAAAAACTATAAGCTAGTAATATTGCAATAGGGAATGGATGGCAAACTGATAACAGGTTGATAGTTACTAGGTATCTCCACCAAAGAGGACATTCTCAGGACTACAACATCCACCCCCTTTAAAAGTACAACACAGTACAGCATCAGCAATGCATTTACATACTGTGGGAGTAGAACCCACAGCCTTCTGCATCAAAAACAAGTACACTACCTGTTGTGTTATTAACAATACAATTAGATGCACCATAAGCAGGACTAAACTTCTCTTCAAGCTCTCAGATCCTTGTAAAATCCACTCGACACTTAACTGTATCTCTCAACTTTGCAACACAAGAAATCTGGAAAAAGCCAAAATGTATTGGAGGGGAGACAAAACCCCACAAACCAGAGACACATTTTAAACATTGCTTGTATAATTTTGGAAAGTTGCTAGAATAAAATATTATATTACCACCATGCATTTCACTGCCAAGTCTTGAACCCAGGACCCTATGCATTAAGGTCAGAGCAACATACCACTATGCCATATAAGCTGTTTCTTGAAAGACACAAAGACTGAAACTTAAATGGCTATCATTTAGTGAATTCAGTTCTCACCATAGCTCTCAATCTCTTAGCACAAAACACCTGGACAAAGCCAATAATGGGGGAATACAGCCCCCAAAAATATTCAGTGAATTCAGTTCTCAATTCTCATCATAGCTCTCAACCTCTTAGCACAAAAACATGGACAAAGCCAATAATGGGGTAATACAGCCCCAAAAATAGGGACAATTTTCAAATATTGAGCTTATAAACTTAGAAAATTGCTGGAATAAAAGGTTTTGTGTAGTGTTACCATGTATTTTCTGAAGAATATGAAGTCTGAAATTCAAATGCCTGTCATCAGATTCAGAACAAACATATGAGGCAAACATCTGCAATGATGGTGGGTAGGGAATTCAGGCTCTTGCTACCTGTATCCAAGGTACAGGGTTTGAGCCTGAATAACTGTAGCCACCAGGAATATTCGATCGGGGCATTAGACACACACACAAACACACACACACCTTTGCTTCTGACACACACACACACACACACACACACACACACACACACACACACACACACACACACACACACACACACATACACACACACCTTTGCTTCCGAGCAGTTATCTATATATATATATTCCCTACCACCGAGAATGTTTGCTTCCGAGCTGCTGGTTCCCTTGGAGCAGCAGTCAGTTTGAGAGTGGTTTTGATATATTCCTTGCAGAGCTTCTGAATTACAGCATCAGTCCAAGATATAAGGAGATGCCATTAATCCCTTGCGGCAGCAGTCAGTCCAAGGTATCCAGAGCCTCCATTACTCCCTTGCAGCAGCAGTCAGTCCATGCATGCTGGGCATGTGGGGAGCCAATCAGAGTGCATCAAATATGAGCCAGGAGTGCCAGGAGCCAATCAGTTGTCATGTAGACTGCAGACATTGCAGTCTGTTCCCCTTGCAGTCTATGTGGTTTGTAACCACATAGACTTCTGGGGCATCTACACTGATTGCCTTCTTTTTGTAATCCGGACTGGTTAGACGGCAGTTCGGATAGGAAAGCACATAGGAAAGCACACATGCACAGGACTTGCAGGACTTGCAACTAGTTTTCTCTTCTTTTCATTTTACAGCTGGGGGGCTGCAGTCCTGAAGTCCAATAGCACGAGCCGCCTTTCCAAAATGTTATCCATCTTTGGGGAGTTCTCAAGTAGATCTCTTTGCCTCTGTTTCAACAATCAACTGGCCAAAGTATGTTTCAGGGCTCCAGTCAAGAAGATCTGGAATATAGTTGCCTTTCCTTTGGACATGGATGCTCATGCATGCCGTTCTACCCTTTCCATAACATCCAGTGTATTTCTAAAGGTTCAGAAGGAATCTCCCAAGATCATTGTGGTGACTTCCTTCTGGACCAGACAACCATGGTTCTCTTTTCTTTTGGAAATGGCCAGAAGCAATTACCACAAACTTTCTCACAGAATCAATCTATGTACACAAGAACAGGGGTGTTTTATACACCCAGACATCAATCATCTTCAGTTGACTGCCTGGATTATAGAGTCTTAATTCCTTTTAGGCACCTGTTTATTGAGGACGCACAGCAAGTACTAATGGAAGCAAGAAAGCCTGCTTCTATAAAATCATGTATTAGCAAATGAAAATGGTTTTCTAGTTGGTGCCAAGAACATAACCAGCATCCATTCAGGGCTAGTTGTTCTCTGGTTTTACAATGTTTGTGTGAGTTATTAACCTTTGGCCTTTCTTATTCCTCCGTCAAAGTTTATTTATCAGCCATTTTAGCATGATTTTCCATGGATTTTCCTCTTTCAAGCCAGTACTGTCTATCTCCCCATTTTCTTTCCTTAACATAAAAATGAGCAAGAGAGAAAGGATATTCCATACCTTGGATGTCCATAGACAACTCAGGTATTATCTTGACAGAAGTAAATTTTCCAGATCTTGAGATCAATTGTTCATTCGTTCCTTGTGAAGGTAAGAAGAAGGGACAACCTGTGTCAAAACAAACTATTTCCAAATGATTAAATACCACCAAGATCACCGATCCAAGAAGTAAGTGAATTTAATGAAACACTTAGTGCCTAAGGGATACAATTTTGAACTCTATACTACCAGATTTTGTGAGTACTGCATATAAAAGAGCTAGGAATGTGTCTGACATTCTGGTACATAACCAATTTTGTTTACCAGATGTTAATGTCAGTCAGAGCTTAAGCATAAATAAAGGCACTGTTCCATGTGATGGCTGTTCCATCTGTCAATATGTAATAAGCTCTTTTCCCTATATTAATGGCATCATGTTTATAGCTAGGCATGAATACAGTTTTAACATGGAGGGGTTAGTGTATGTGCTGAGATGTGGATGTAAGAAGTTTTACATAGGGGAAACGTACAGGAGTTTTAGGGTCCAGTTGCAGGAACATATTAAGGACATAAAAAATAAAAAAATTAGAGAGTCCCCTTGGGAGCCATTTTTTGATAGCACACAACTCTAACCCTGATTCTTTTAGGGGTTGTGTTTTGGAAAAATTGCAAGTTGGCATAGGTGAATGTGTGTCTTTAAAAAACAAACTCTTAAAAAAAGAAACCCTGCTGATTTTAAAGTGTGGTACTTTGGAGCCTCAGGGACTCAACAAAGAATGTAATTGGAAGTATGTGATTTGAATTTTATGCTTAATTGATTAATTGTTTTGTACAATATGCTGTATATAAGCAAACAGTATGTTGTAGTGTTTTTACTCTTGGAAGGCTGTGTAAGCCGAGGTGCTAAGTGTTTCATTAAATTTGCTTACTTCTTGGATCGGTGGTCTTGGTGGTATTTTATCATTTTACTTTTTTGTTTTTTTAAGTTGTATTTGCTATTTCCAAATGATTGTTTAAAGCTATTATTTTTTTGTTATACTCACCATGGCAAATGTATTCCAGACAAGTCAAGGCCCACTCTACCAGGGCCTTGGCTTCATATATGGCTTTTTAGAAAGGTCTGGGTTGTAGAAGTATTCTAGAAGCTGCTACTTGGTCCTCTGTACATACTTTTACAAAGCACTATAAGCTTTATTCCTTCTCTAGGTCTAAATAAAGCTTTGCTAGGACCATTCTCCAGGTGATCCTGGACTCTTCTCCTTCCACCTCCAAAATATAGTTAGCTATGGTAATCTACCCGTATCTAAGGCTACTGCAGCAGTGATCAATAAGAAAACATAATATAGCTGTATAAGTTGAACTTACCATAACAACAGATGTTTGAATGATCACCGCTGCAGTAGCCACTATCTTCCTCCATTCCCTCTTGTTTTTGGTGTTTTTTTATGCCAGGGTGTTGACATTTTATTTTTTGTTAACTCCTAGCATTGTCCTTTCAGGGCACAGCCTCCCACTCTCTGCTGGCAGTAAAGTTCTGAAGGGCTTTGCCGTTTATCACAACTACAGGTAAATATTCTTTTTGCTTTTTATAGCTTACTGCACCCATTATGTCAATCAGCCCAGACTAGGTCTTACCCATGTACATTCTAATCTTCATAGTAATATCCTGTAAGTATTCCTTAACAAGCAATGTAGGAAACATTCTTTTAGTACAACTGATATTGCAGCACTAAATCTCTGCGTCCGCTTTTTATAATTTAAAAACATTCACAAACAATTATTTTTCTTTTTTTAATTACTTGGTATGTTACTTTACTTTCATTTTACACAAATGTTGTCTTCTTTCTGTACATATATTTAGGACTGTGTCTTGACAATTACTAAATATTTACTTCTGTCTTGTAAATTATTTTACTGCAACATGTTCTTTTAATGTTTCTAATTTCTCATAGCAGTGGCATTTAACCTTTTTATAACTACAAATTTGTGAGAGGTGATCATTACCATTAAATCAATAATAACCATTGTTTTACCTTTTGTAGGATTTGCTTATATTCTGTATTTCATTTTGTGTACTGCACCATGTACCTTATGCTGACTCAACTATTGGTATCTCTGTATATGGTATCCAGACTTAAAGCAATCTCAAATGCCTTTGAAAGCATTAAATATGATTCTGAAATTAGTTATTGTTTCTCCTGTCCAATATCACCAAGGTTGCCACTCACAAATTTATTGCTAAGTGCTTCATTCAAATTCAAACCAAATTTACAGTTCACCGCATGCTGTTTCTCTTCAATTGTATACTATGTCATAACTTCACTGGTCCTCTAGATGACATAACTAAAATGAAAATTGTGTGTAGTTACATGTGGTTTAGGTACAAAATGTTCCTTTGATAATTAAACCATAAGATTTAAACCTAGGGTTTTCTGACAGAACCAGATTCTAAAATAATTCATATTTTGTCACACCCATAAAAATCAATAAAGTTGTCACATACCTTTCCAAAATAATATAATTTATCATAAAGCAATACTAATATATTTATATGCATTGTAACATCCAGTAAAAGGGTGAAATGGGTCTTTAAAAGTGTGTTGGGTATGGAAACTATGCAAATAAACTTGTGCTGGTAAAATTCTCACAGTGCTTTAATCAGGAAATTATCTCTGTTAGTTGGTTAGTAGGAAGTTAACTGCTTATTTAGTGCTGCATGAAAAGAAATTATCTGTTCAGGATTAGTCAGGAAGTTTGGTTCCACATCTGGAGGTGTATTGTGGGTCAGGGCGTGGGTTCTAAACAAAAGATCATGGAGTTTGCTGGCCCAGTCAGAGCTCATTATGGATGATGTAGACTCTGTGTTAAATGAAGCTGAAGTGAAAGCCTGGCAGTGGTTGCATCTATGAATGACTTTAATAGCAGGAAGATGTTGAGGTTGTTGGTGGTCTGGTTATATGAACCATTAGACCTGTTATGAAGGTACTATTCAGACTATATTTACAACGCTGAGTGGGCTCATTTTGGTTATTTTTTTTTACTTTATTTATTTGCTTTGGAATAATACATTTTTTTTCTTTTTTAGAAATGTGGGCTGCCAGATTTGGCAAACATTCCATTCCTTCCCAGACTTTTGCTGTGCTAACATATCCCGGAGGAGTTTGTGGCTAGTCCTGGTGTGCTTTTTAACAAGAGTTTTGTTTTCTTCTGCTTCTTGGTGCACTTTCTTTTACCCACAACCAAGGAGGAAATATTAAAAGCGCTATTAGAATCTATAGTGGATACTGACCAGAAGCTACTACCGCTGCAATGGCAGTTATTAGGACTAACATGATAGCTTCCCCAAAAATGTGCCTGCTATAAAGAACTAAGAAGGATCTGCAACAATATTTGGTAGCATTTTAATGACACTCCATCTAATCACAACTGGTGTACTTATGAATGGTCCAGGATACTTTCCTCTCAGATGACAGAGGAAGCAGTAGAAACCTGTTTGTTAAGACTGTTAACATCTGAAGTGAAATTCATAAAATTTTACAACTGGACTTTTAATGCTGACAATCTAGTAAGGCTCAGATGCATAACTTAAAAAAAAATATTTTCAAACTGTATTAAAAACCTGATAGTTAACAGCAAAACTTAAATGTTAGAAGTTACATCTGTTGACATTTAAAAGATCATCGCCAAGTACTGAGAAAGTTGGTATTACCAAGTGATCCCAAAATTGCTGGTAAGTTAGTACCATTAGAAGAATGCTTATTAGTTAATGAAACATTGTTTAAGACTGAATTGTCTGCTTCTATGTCTAAAGAAGAAATAAGAAATATACAGTCCTCTGTGAAACAAAAACTAGCTAATAATGAATGAGGGAGGGGTCGCCTAGCCAAATTCTGTTCCATTAACAGTGAAGTGAATACCAGTAGTAGAAATGTGAAAAACTGATTTGCATAAGTTGTTCCAAAGGAATGTTGTAAGGATGCATCTAGAATAAATTAATCATTATGTCTTTCTTACAACCAAGCCAGTAAAATGTACTGAATTTATGGAAGGGAAAGAAATACCAGCCCTGATAGACTCTGTAGCCAAGGCTAACCTTGTCAAAGTGCCCTGGCATGTAAGCACAAGGGTAGTAATAAACAAATGATAATGTGGATTCTCGGTGATAGAAAAAAACATTCCCTCACAGGTCAAAATTCAAACAGCTCCAGGAAAATGTTTACATTCTGTACTTATACCTCCTGACTTGACTCAAGATGTTATATTAAAAACAGATTTTCCCATTTTAATGCAATGTGGAAAATGTAGAATAAGGGAGAATCCACAGGTGCAATTTAACAGGCTGATACAATTAAAGGAAAAATCCACCCTCTACTACAGTGTAACTCAACTTATAGGTTTAATTGCTCCCAACAATATGGTTCCATTATTGCTTAGGTTCTAAAAAGTTACCTAGATCTTATAAAACATTCATGCCATCACCTTAGAATCAAAGAAAAAGAAAGCCCATCTACCTTTTTTAACCTTAACTTTTCATATACTGTGGCAGAAGAATTTGTCTCTGCCTGCCTTATATACCACAGATACAGGGAAATCTGTGGTCTTACCTCCATCTTGCATATGTAATCAATCCTGCTAATGTCACCAGGTCAGCAGCTGTTAGAAAAAGAAGGCAAAGCATTGTGAAACTGTTTTCAACTGTCTTTATTGCAGAGAAGAACAGTAAAAGAATCAGTGCATCTAACTGATCACATCACCACCCATCTCTCTGTCCTGTGGGAGGGGATGTATGAAAATGGCAAATGTCTTGATATTTTACAAGAAAAAATATTTTCTAATTTATCTGTAAATGTCACAGGAAGTTGTGCTACTACATTTAAGTCATCTTTATCATATATAGTAGCATAAACAATCAACACTGCACATCACAGAATCTTTATTTTGGTAATAAGAGGAAAATATTTTTTCATTTGATGTTGACATAGTCTGTTCTGTACAATCTCATGTTTCAGTAAGAACATCCCACTTTGGGCATCTAAAAAGATGGCAACCCTACAACAGTTATCATACTATTGCGATATATAAGCTAACACTGTACAAATTTAAATGTATCATTCTTAGTTCTAGTTCAGTTTTAATTCTTTTATCTTGACCATCAAGCCTCACCCTAAGCCACCCTACTGATCCATTAATTCCATTTAGGGTGATAACCCTAAAGTACATTCATTCCACTCAGGATAAGAGTTGAGCACCAGGAATGGTGGGCCGTCATCTGCTATGCAGTACTTTATTGCTCCAGTTGTTGGACATGGAATGAGCAAAATACTTGTTTCTACAATTGATGCCTCCCCCCCGAATAAGGCCATCCATAACTTCTCCAGTCTCCACTGAGAAACCTGTATGAAGTGTGTATCAGACACTTATTCCTCCCCCAGAATAGAGATGAGTGGGCACGCCTTCAGTCTTCAACCACCCTCTGAGTTCAGTCCTCCAGCACTGGGGTTACTAATGGAACCCTGGTCAACTGGGTTGTACTCAAGGGTCTATCCTTTTATGCCCCAGAGCCGACATTTCAAATTTTGATTCTCAGCCTCTTCAATACATATTGTTCTTATTTAGCAGCCAGTTTACCTGTATTAATTACTCCATTTTTAGTTTTACTAACAAATATGTTTATTTTTTCCAACCATATCTGACATGACTTACTCTGATTGTCATCAGTTGAGATAATTTACTGCTATTTTCATTATTTTAGATATTTTGAATACTTGTATTTCATTAAAACTGACATTTTAATTTAGTGATATATTAAAGTCTAATCAAAGTCTAATTAAAGTGGTATTTTTTCTTATGTTTGAAGCCTTTATCCCTGGGATGCCACTGAAAATGGAATCTTCCCAGATGGGCATTTCTAGTAAAAAAAATTTCATAAATAAGCAATTAAGCAAATCACCTGATCAGTGGTTATATGTGATCGGTAGGGGTTCTTACTGTTCATTCTACTTTGTGCAGTTTGGACCATATTTAGTTAGTAATTGCCTGCTTCAAAACTCTCAGTACATTTAGTTTTTCAGACTGTGCAGACCTTGTTAAGGTTTGGTATTTTTCATCTTTTTTAAGAGGCTGTAGGATCATAGGAGTTACAAGGTTTGTTTGTGTCTTTCGGCTTTTTCCGGTTAGGGGTCGCCACAGCGGAACTCTGGCCCGCTAATAATTGGTAGTGGATTTTTACGTACCGGGTTACCAGCCCTGACGCACAACCTTCAATGAAGGCATGCCCCATTCATGTATGCCTCCACACAGAAGACGCTCTAGCTGAGAATCGAACGGGACAACATCTTGCTATGAGGCGACAATGCTACCGCAGCACCACCACCGCAGTTAGTGCAATAAGGCCATTTCTGCCTTGCAAGTACTTGCCCTTAGGCCTTACCTGTTTTTTCAAGGAGGGCCAGGTCAATCATAGCAGGTGTGAGGGTGAATTTATGAACACTCATCCAGTTGTTCATTTCCTTTTTAAAGGCAGGTAGTGTCATACTGCTTAATAGCTACACGTTTCCATAAGAAAAACATTTTGATCCATGTTCTTTTGAGAAATTACAGCATGACCTACAAACTTCCATTTTTGAACAAGGCTCTGTAAAAGGTTAATACAAGCAGTTTGAATCTTAACATTTCATATTTCAGTCCCTAACTGTTTGAATTCAGATGCCACCATATGCAGGTTCTGTGGTTCAAGCTTGACCTCCAGTCATTGGCTATGTGTAGTTCAAGTGTTCTTCCTCTGTCTGCATGGGTTTTCTATAGGTATTCCAGCTTCCTGCCACTGTGTAATTGTGAACAACTGATGGGTGGTGGAGTGGACCCCTATACTATGCATTTACTTGTGAACACTTATGTCTGGCTATTATCTAGAAGGATAATATTTAGCCTCCCTTGTAGTAGTTTGTATTGATTTTAGACATTGCTAAATCAAGGGGTATGCAACATGACTTGGCATTTAGTTGTAACTTTGAATTTAGACCCTGCTCTAAGGGCACGTAGATCATACAACTGAACTGCTGCATTTCCACGCTAATACTTAAGGCGAGCCACTTAATGCAATGCTTACATTTCTGATGGGTTCAGAAACAAACTCAAGTCATTAGAAGGCCATCCAGGAGGACTGGACAGAACAATTTAGCACAGTGATGGTGAACCTATGACACGCATGTCAAAGGTGACATGCCATGATGTTTTAGGTAACACACCAGCATTCCCCAATACCCGAGTTACCAAAGAAACTGAATGAACAAAAATACAAGAAATATGTGACCCTGCACTTATCTATTAAAACTCAGCAACAAAAAAGTCATTAATTGATGTTAATCATATCAAATGCAATGTGTTCCATATTTTTTCAGTTCAATTCAAAATTACTATTAAAAGTAGGGTAATTTTTTGGTGCTCTGTTTTAAGCCCACTTATAAGTGCACATATCATTTTCTTTATTGTAAGTCACTGTTTTTTCTTTTACTTTTATAATACATCAAAGCATACATGATTGGACTGTATTTTTTAAATAAATGGATATGTAAAGAATTGTTTCTCTTTTGTTCACAGGATGGGGGGGGGTAACATGCTAGCAGAGTCAAGATAGGCATTTTCCGAATTTTTGACATGCCGAGCCCAAAAGGTTCACCATCACTGATTTAGCATCACCCTTTTTTGGAGGGAAGACTAGTTGAGGGTACATGTTTAACACATAGTACCCATGGAAGAGACTGACTGAAGAATGATGCCTGGAAGTGAAAAAAATAAGAATGAGTAGATGTCAGTATGTTAGTATAAGTTCCTGTAGTAAGTTCACAGTCCAACCTTAAATTAGAAATGCAATAAAAGACAAAAATGCATCCTGATCTGCAAAATCATATTAACACGATTCACTGTTCTACTTCATTAGCGGACCGGAGTTCTGCTGTGGCGACCCCTAACCGGGAAAAGCCGAAAGACGCAAACAAACTGTTCTACTTCTCTACAATACCATAGCAAGTCTTAAACC
This sequence comes from Protopterus annectens, assembly GCF_019279795.1. Classification (NCBI taxonomy): domain Eukaryota; kingdom Metazoa; phylum Chordata; order Ceratodontiformes; family Protopteridae; genus Protopterus; species Protopterus annectens. The sequence continues at coordinate 131,044,742 of NC_056738.1, forward strand.
CGTCATCCATTCATTGGCGCTATAAAATGCTAAAAGGCAAATGTAACACAGAAGTGAGCTATTTACTCAGCAAAGGCTGCTTAGCTATTAACAAGGCACTTCACACTGTACAGAAAAGAGTTATAAAGTAGATAGTAGAAGGTGAGACTAGCAGTGATGTGTGACTGATGTGTGACTACAGACTGGTCAATGTCATCGGTCAAGATAAAGTATTCCAAACTTAGATTAAGTGACACACAATGATAATGATAATAATAATAATAATAATGATAATAACAATAATAACCATTTTTAACTAGGTAGGACTAGTGGGGGCACAGTCCATTTTCAGGGGCATCCCAGAAGTAATATCTGGCTAAGTGAATTTCTCAAAGTCACACAGTAAGCAAATGAGGGCAGAGGGAATCAAATCCTGTACCACAGGGACTACAGAACAATTCCTGTACCACAGGGACTACAGAACAATTCCTGTACCACAGGGACTACAGAACAAATCCTGTACCACAGGGACTACAGAACAAATCCTGTACCACAGGGACTACAGAACATATCCTGTACCACAGGGACTACAGAACAATTCCTGTACCACAAGGACTACAGAACATATCCTGTACCACAGGGACTACAGAACAATTCCTGTACCACAAGGACTACAGAACAAATCCTGTACCACAGGGACTACAGAACAATTCCTGTACCACAAGGACTACAGAACAAATCCTGTACCACAGGGACTACAGAACAATTCCTGTACCACAAGGACTACAGAACAAATCCTGTACCACAGGGACTACAGAACAATCCCTGTACCACAAGGACTACAGAACAATTCCTGTACCACAGGGACTACAGAACAATTCCTGTACCACAAGGACTACAGAACAAATCCTGTACCACAGGGACTACAGAACAATTCCTGTACCACAGGGACTACAGAACAATTCCTGTACCACAGGGACTACAGAACAATTCCTGTACCACAGGGACTACAGAACAATTCCTGTACCACAGGGACTACAGAACAATTCCTGTACCACAGGGACTACAGAACAATTCCTGTACCACAGGGACTACAGAACAATTCCTGTACCACAAGGACTACAGAACAATTCTTGTACCACAGGGACTAGGGACTACAGAACAATTCCTGTACCACAGGGACTACAGAACAATTCCTGTACCACAGGAACTACAGAACAATTCCTGTACCACAGGGACTACAGAACAATTCCTGTACCACAGGGACTACAGAACAATTCCTGTACCACAAGGACTACAGAACAAATCCTGTACCACAGGGACTACAGAACAAATCCTGTACCACAGGGAGTACATCTCACAGCCTTAAGCCTCTGGGCCAACTGCCAGATATCTTGACTCTGGATATTTCATCTATATTAAATGAATCTATACTTTATGTGTGAAGTGGCAGGACAAGTTTAGTGACACATTTGATATTCGGTCATACTGAAAGTTTACCCATCATGAGCTCTGCTGCTATCAAAGAAATGATCACTATAGCTGAAATTTGTTAGTTGCTTGGAGGCATTAACCTACCCTATAGCCTGCCATTTGCCCTAACACTGTTCTTTGAAATGTGTCAGCAGTTTTCATTAAAGCAATGAGTAGATAAATGCTCATGAAATTATATGTAGCAATTCTATGTCCTTTGGTCCTACTGTGTCAGTAGCCAGATCTTCTGTACATTACATATTTTAAATGGAGCCTGTGACTTTTACACTGTGACAGATTAGAAAATGAAATCACATTTAACTTTAAGATGGAGAGGCAAATGATGTAATTTTAGGTATCATATTGTGTGGTACTGTGTTGCATTTTGGCAATTATGTAATTACATATTACATAAGTGGATAGCAGTGAACTCTTTTCATGAGTCACAGAGCAATTAACAAATGTGCAAAAAACTGAGCTTTTCTCAAATCAGTATTAGTATGTGGTAATCTCATTTTTCTTTTACTGTGGTTTACCTAGCAGCTTTTCTGTGTGTTGATTTAAAACATGCATGAAACACTAAGCTGTGCCACAGAGAAGCTGTAACTTACTATATGCGGTACACTTATACATCCTTATTAGTAGTTTGGATGAAAGCCTCACTGAAGTTTAACAACAATCCAAGGAAAAGTGATAAAACTGCAAAATGTTATTGTTAATGTTAACCTAATACTATACAGTTGATAATTGTACCACTTGATTCTATTCATTCCCAGTATGTAAAGGTCAATCCTACAACTTCTGTTAAATGATATCCTCAGACTATGCCAGCAGATGAAGTATTACATGATTGCATTCAATCCAAGTGTGTTAAGGTCACTTCCCACAACTCCTGTTAAATGCTAGCCTCAGGCAGAATTTGTCAGCAGATGAGTACTACCCAATTGCATTCAAATCCCAGTGTGTTAAGGCCACTCCCCCACAGATTACCAGTCACAATGTAAAAATATAAATAATATCATATTGTACCCATATTGTCTAATGATCCCTAGATAAATGCCAACCTCATATCTAAAGCACATGTAAAAATGCTTAAATATCTGCTGCCTACAATTGTACAGTATCTAACAAGCACAATTAAAATGCCTCAGTAACTTATCATAGTCTGCTACTCGCCTAATAACTACAGACCTCCAGTTTAAAATACAAATATAGCAAGTAAAGCCTTGCTAACTTGTGACCACTTGTGATGATTATTGATATCACTGAAATCAATCAGTCAACCAATGCAGATTTACACTGTCCAAAAGACAGCTGAATGTTTGTTTGCAATGAACATACATTTGTGAATGTGTATTCATATATGTCTATCTATCCATCTGTCTACCTGCATATATACCTGTTTACCTTCCTATTCAACCACCTAAATATGTGACTGTATGTACTAATAGGTTCATAGGTTCATAGGTAGGTACTAGGCTATCGGCCCAAGGGCCTAAGTAGGCCTAGCCAACAAGGTTCCCTGGCTTACGCCACCCAAGAATGTTAATTTCTTGTGCCCCTGTCGAGCAGAGCCACAGAAGTGATCCCCGGGGTGTATTTCCTATTTCCCATCCACTCATCAAGATTTTTCTTGAAGAGTGATACTTAGGAACTTTGCTTGATATAGATGGGTAGCTTGTTCAAGAGTATAGGAAGTCTCTGGGACAGGAATCTATCCCTCTAGCATGTCCTGTTTATTATGGTGACAAGGTTTAGGTCCCTAGAGTGTGTAGCTCGAAGGGATTGAGATTTCCTTAGGTGTAACATGTCCAACAGCTCTGGGTTTAACATAGCTTTATATGTTAGGCAGAGATCTCCTTGGAGTAGGCGATATGCTACAGAGTAAAGCTGGAGTTTTTTGAGACAGTCAGTGTAGGGCATCTGTTTGAGCCCAGTAATCCTCTTTGTGAGGTACTTCTGTGGCCTTTCCAGCTGCTGCAGATGTCTTGTGAGGTACATTCCAAAAGGGGTGTTGTACTCTATAATGGGTCTAATGAGTGCCGAGTAGAGGGGAACAATGACCTCTTTTTTCTGAATGAGAACCCTTTTGTGATGAGGTGTGCCGCATAGAAGGATTTCCTGACTACTGTGGCAATGTGATTATTAAAGGAGAGACTACTGTCCACCTGGGTCCCAAGGTCTCTTATCACACATTCGGCATTAAGTAGACTGCCGTTTATGTGGTAGTTCATGAGTACAGAGTTTTTACCAAAGGGAATGACAGTGCACTTTTTGGCATTGAGCTTGAGGCCATGCCTCTGACACCAGGCATCTGTCTAAGTGAGGCCCTTCTGTAGGATGTCCACATCATTTGGGAACTCGACTATGGCTCCTAGTTTGCAGTCATCTGCAAACTTCATTAGCCAGAGGCCTTCTGTGTTAGCCTGTACTTCAGAGAAGTAGATACAAAACAGGAGAGGTCCCAGGACTGAACCCTGTGATACTCCACTTGTCACTGGTTTGAAGTCAGATTTGGAGTCCAACATTTACAGTGTGGGTTCTGTCAGTGAGCCAGTTGATAACCCATCTTGTGATGTAGGGATTTATACATAGTTTAGTGAGTTTAGCTATAATTCCAGAATGGGGGATGATGTTGAAAGCCTTGGCGAGGTCAAGATAGGCTATGTGAACCATCTTGCCCTCATCTATGGCTTTGGTGACTGCCTCAAAGAAGTCGATCAGGTTCAGAGGCATGATCTGCCTTTCACAAATCTGAACTGGGTGGGATCCAGAGTTTGGAGGTTACCAATGTCTTTGTTTATGAGTTCCATGATGACATGTTCCATGGCCTTGGAGACCAGGCTCCTTAGACTAATAGGGCGATAGTTCCCAGGATCAGTGGTTGCTCCCCCTTTATGGAGTGGGATAACTGTTTCTGTGTGCCATTCAGTGGGCACAACACCTGACGTGAGACTATGATTGAACATGGTGCTTACATGGGGAGCCAGTTCGTTCTGAAGTTCATGTAAAATGCAGCCTGGGATGTTGTCCAGTCTCATGGATGCTGTGCTTTTGGTTTTAGAGAGTCCAGCTTTTACCTGCATAGATGTGATTACAGGGACACTGCATTCTTACTGTATAGATATGGACCCTTTAGACAGTGAGAGGGGGGTAAAGTTAGCACTGAACCTATCTACCAGGATGTTGGCAATATCAGTTGGTTCTGGAATTTTCATGCCGTTGTGCTGTAACTCAGAGCAGATCTGGGTGTTGCCATTGAGATTCTTGACATAGCTATAGAATGTTTTGTGGTTGCCCTTAGAATCAGTGGTGATTTTGTTTTCATAGCTAGCTTTGGAGGATCTTATAAGGGATCTCAGCTTCTTACTGAGGCTGACCAGGGAGCTCCTCCACTCATGGGATTTTACTCGCTTTTGCAACAGTTTCTTCCTTCTGTTGTAGTTTGTTTATGACAGGGGACCACCAGATTGGCTTCCTTTTTCTGGAGGATAGCGTCTTGGTTCTGTTTGGGATAGCACGATCCATGCACTCGTGTAAGTGCTTATAGAGTGCATTTGTGTAGAATTCAGCAGTCGTAACTGTACTGTCCATCTGTATGGGTGTCATGAAGTTCACCACTTCTGTCAAGAAGCATGAAGTTGGCTTTGGAGAAATTTTTTACCATGGTTTCCTTAATGGTGGGTGGGGGCAGGATGCAGATTTCTAGGGTGATTAGTTTATGGTTGGATCTGACCAACGAGGAGTTGACTTCAGGTGTGGAACACCTGTCACTCATGTTGGTAATGACTAGGTCTAGGATATTGTCGCCCCTGGTGGGGGTGTGGATAAGTTGATCCAGGGCATTGGAATTTATAAATTCCAAATACTGTTGAGTGAAGGAGTTGGTACATGAGTAGTTTTCCCAGTTAATGGTGGGGCAGTTGAAATCACCCATTATTAGGGTGTTTGATTGAACCCTAATATTTTCCAATATATCAAGAAAAGAGGAGTGGGAATCCTGGGGCATGGTGGGGGATCTGTAGCAAGCTACAATTTGGATTGCAGTTTTGCCCTGAGTCAGTTGCACTTGGATAACCTCAGATGCATTGTGCTGTGCAACTAGCCTGGAGGTGTGGATATCCTTAATGAATATAGACACACCTCCACCTTTGGTGTTGTGGTCCAGGTTAGATGGCCGAAAAGTGTGGTATGAATTATAGCCTGGTAATGCAAGTGTGCTCTCTTGAGCCTTGAACCAGGTCTCAGTCACTGCACAGACGTCGATGTTCTCCATTTTAAGGAGTGCCTCGAGTGAGTGCATTTTGAGATTTAGACTAATAGCATTGAGAAGCATTACCCTCAGCTTTGCTTGCCTGTTCCTGTTACAGTGGTGAATTTGTCATTTGAACCTTGCCTAAAAAAGGCACTATAGGGGCGGCAAGACCCTTAGCCAGTATCCAGAATTCCAGGGGTGACAGGTTGCAGGCCATCTCTGGCAAAGCATCGTGGTCTGTCGACCAAGATGTCTCAGGCAGACAGATACTGGATCCCCTTAGAATGACACCAGAAGCTTAGCCAATTGTTGAAGTCAATCATTTTGTCCTTGTACTACGGTGTCATTCTTGGCGATGGCAGGATGCTACTCAGGGCTAGGGTCATACCTGCCTGGGCTACAAGATCAGAGAGCTCTTTCATGTCTCTTTTCATGTAGTCCAGGGAGGTATGTCTCAGGTCATTCACACCAACATGGACAATGACAGAGTCATATTTGTACTTGTTGTGGAGTGACCTGAGTGTGTGGGTTATGTGGCGGACCCTGGCACCCGACAGGCAGCTGACAGTAACTTTCTCCTTGTTTAGCCTGGTGAGTGGGACATCAGTGTGCCTGACTATAGAGTCACCTATGACTAGTGTGTTGGGTACGTTGGTTTTCCTCATGGGCTGTGGTTTATTGGCACACTGAGTCTGTGGGCTATGTGTCATTTGGGTTGTGTTGGGGGGTGGAGGCTGCTTGCATTTCTGCTTTGGAGGTCTCTCTTGCTTGAGCAGATTATTATTAAGAACCTCTGCAAATGTTTTTGTGTTTCTATGTGTGGATTTTGGTGGTGTAGGTTTAGTGGGACTATGTGATGAGTGTGGTGTGGTGCAAGTGTTTACCTTCTCCTCTTGACTCAAGTTCAGTCTTGGTTGGAGAGAGCTTTACCTCCAGTTTGGCTAGATAAGTGCATCTCTCACAGGTTGTGGTGCTGGGTGGTAGGAGGAGAGGGTTGTCTGTGTACATGAGGCAATTGCTACATTGCCCCAAGATGCTCAGATTCATCAGATAGACAGGAAAGAACACTGGTAGCTGACCCTTGGACATGCCTGAATAAAAAACTACTTTCCTCTAGACAAGTGAGGAAAGTGAGTATAAGAGCTGTTTTTCTCTAAGCAAGTGAGGAAAGTAAGTACAAAAACTGTTTTCCTCTAGGTAAAGAGGAAGGTTGAATGCTGCAGTAATTTGTAGCTTATTTAATGCTAACAACAAGTTCTGAACAAGTGCTGAGCACGAATAGGCAAATTAAAGTGCTAAAACTAGGAATCTCTACCTGGATCTTGGGGTAGATATGCTACCTAGTGCTTACCACTCCCACTGATAAGCTAGAAGGCTTCCCACCAACGCAGATAGGCTTGGGGGGCTCAGAAGCTTACAAACAGTCCTGGATACAGCAAATCTGTATTTGGACTAGACTAGTTACACGAAAGGTGAGAAACAAGCGCAAACATGGCCTTTTAAACCAGAAGGTTGAAAGAGATGGAAAAACTGCCAAATGACCAGTAAACTACAATTTCTGGGCCAGAAACCACTCTTGTGGTAGATAGGCTACCTAGTGCTCACCACTCCCACTGATAAGCTAGAAGGCTTCCCTCCAACACAAAAAGCTTTGGAGGCTCAGAAGCTTACAAACAGTCCTGGTTACAACAAATCTGTATCTGGACTAGACTAGTTACAGGAAAGGCAAGAAACAAGCTTAGAATTTTTTTTTGGAAAGGGAGAAAGGAGAAACAGAAGATAATTCAAAATTAAGGACCTAAGTGGCTTGCCCTTCACAAATGTTCTCTCTGCATTAAGTAGAATGAGCTAGTGACACTAGGCTGGAATAGAGCTGGGATAGAGCTGAACAGATGGGACTGGTAGGAGTGTCTGAAGTCAAAATATGATCTCAATGTACTCGGGTGAGTGAGCAAATGAGATAGACCCAGGAGGAGTGTTCAAACACAAATTTACAGGAGGGGCGGGCAATTCCAAAGCCACCAAGATTAATACCAGAACAAGAACAGGGAGGGCGGGCAGGAAACTAACTACAGAGACAGAGAGAGACCACAGTATTCTATGAAACAATTAAATAGAAAAATAAATAACTACCGAGAGACACAGACCACAATATTCAATGAAACAATTAAATAGACAGAAAAATAAAATGCAGTACAATCTTTAACACTGCAAGTTTGTACTTAACTCAGCTAGTAATGCAGTTGATTGTAGGTATGTAGCAGAAGCCAAACAACTCAGATATTGAGCAGTAATAAATTCAGAGATATGTGACTAACTCTTATAAATACAGAGAAAACCTCTAGGCTAAGAGTTTAATACTGAATATCAATGAAGTGAAACACAATAGCCCCCACTTACTGCAGAGACAGAGAGAGACCACAGTATTCTATGAAACAATTAAATAGAAAAATAAATAACTACAGAGAGACACAGACCATAATATTCAATGAAACAATTAAATAAACAGAACAATAAAATGCAGTACAATCTTTACCACTGCAAGTTTGTACTTAACTCAGCTAGTAATGCAGTTGATTGTAGGTATGTAGCAGAAGCCAAACAACTCCGATACTGAGCAGTAATAAATTCAAAGATATGTGACTAACACTTATAAATACAGAGAAACCCTCTAGGCTAAGAATTTAACACTGAATATCAATGAAGTGAAACACAATAGCCTCCACTTACTGCAGAGACAGTGAGAGAGAGACCACTGTATTCTTTGAAACAATTAAATAGAACAATAAATAACTACAGAGAGACACAGACCACAATATTCAATGAAACAATTAAATAGACAGAAAAATAAAATGCAGTACAATCTTTAACACTGCAAGTTTGTACTTAACTCAGCTAGTAATGCAGTTGATTGTAGGTATGTAGCAGAAGCCAAACAACTCAGATATTGAGCATGCATACATATTTATTGTAACAATCAACAGTGAGAAAAGTATGATAAATATGTTCAGCTAAGCTACACCACCAGATAATTTATCACCACTCAACCCACATCATCATCATCAGTATATTACTGCTCTAAATGCATCATAACTGACCTGATCTTATTAAAATTAATTAACCATGCCCTTCAATGCAACTATCCAAGTAATCAAAAGTACACTAAAACACAGTACAAAGAATATCTATAAGTAAAACACATACATCTATAATCACTCACAAGAAAACTACTAAAAATGTAAAGAATAAAATTACAGTAAAATACAGAAAAAATGAGATTGCTTTAACTCCCTCCCCAACTCAATAAAGCACAAATGTTACCTACCTGTAGTGTCCCACTCAAAAACCAAAGTACAATTATCATATCAACAATAACTCTGTGGTCCAACATACAGTAGTAACCAACTATAAAAGGCTAGTAAATATCTATGGGGTATAGCACAGACATCTGTCATTAAAAAGAAAGCTGTTAACAGCATGTCAAACTATCTGAAGAACAGTATTTGTAAATTTAAATCTCTTAAAAAGTGACAGAAGGTTAGAACGAAGTAAAAACATCTACTGGAAGTATTAGTAACAAGACCAAAAGACTGACTAAGCAAATACAGTAAAGAAGTGAGAGAGGAGAGGAATAGACTACTGAAAAGGAAATTAAATCATTTGGATACACAGATAAGTATTTGTACAAAGCAGGATTAAAAAAACTAAGGTAATCATCAACATGGAGGACAAAACAAACACTTTTTAGAGCAATTGAATGTTTTCAAAAAGGCAGAGGCACTGCCACAAGTTATCTATTTTATCAAAAAGACAACTTATTACATAAACTACTGAGACTGTCAATTTATTTTCTGACCGTTTCACCAATCTTTTGTGTCACTAAAAGCAGAACATATCTAGACCAAGTAAAATTAAGGAACAACGAGCTTTAGAAGTATCCCTGCCTTATTAATTTTCTGGCAATTCAAAGCCTGTAAAGGCAATTTGCAAGGATGGGATCAGAAATAAAGATTTGAGTTCACTTAAGGGGGTCCTAACTGTCCTCCTGAAGCTTGTCTTTCTCCTTGTTTTGAGGCTCAACAGACAGCAGAAGGCTAGAAGACATATATTATAAAATATGTTCTTAAAGGGAAAGGCTCACAGAAAAGTTTAAATTGCTACATACCTGTAAGTTTACTGTCCATTACTGACAAATGATGAAATCACATATATTACATGTTTTTCCTTCATTGATTAATGTCATATTTGTTAATCAGGTAGATGTTCTGAACAGAAAAAAAAATTCAGGCATAACCTATGACAAGCTGAAAGGAGCCCAACAATAGTTACATTTTAAAGAAAGATAAGCTTTTTAAATAATATTACATATAGGACTTCCAGGATGGAAAGTGAGGGAAAAATAACCAGTGAAATTGTAAGCCTGGGTAAAATTCAGTTACTGGCTAGTAAGCACACTGCCTGGATACCAGCAAAGAAATATGCAGAACCTGAAAGAAAATCAACCAGAAAAGGTGAAGATAAAACACTGGCTGGGAAGAATCCTGCAGCTGTTCAGCAAAAAATTATTAGAAAAGAAATGCATTCACTAACATTTTATTTCCTTCGCTGTACTTCCCACCCTTCACATTCCCCCATCTGATGATGTAAAGTATCACCTAAACCATAATGTTTTTCAATAACTGGTCAATGACTACAAGTATTCAGATGAACAGACGCTCTTTCACTTGCTCTCAGGCATTTTTTTAAATGCTGTTCCTTTCTGTCTCTGACCAGCAATCTTTAAACAGTTGTTTCAAAAATATAGTCTTATATGCAATGAAAACATCCCTGTGTCTTGATGGAACAAAAATACAATCTGAATACTGTAGATAATCATCAGTAATGCCTCCTATATTATGTATATTTTCACATTCCCCCGATCTTTTATATAGATCATATAGTTCACTAAAATATTGCAATGCTTTATTTTCATCTTCTAGAGTGGCCAGTGGCAATGATTCAGTTTTATGCATCTGCAGATCAACATTTCTTGTGGATTCTAGTGACTTTAAAATGCATTCTTTAATCATAAAATGAAGAAGACCTAACATACTTGTTATAATGGCTATAAACTTTAGAATCCTTCCTGCCCATCCAGAGAAAATGTTGTTAATTTGGCAATTAAATTGGCAATTATCAGCTTCTTTAACATGTGAATAGTCAGTGACTTTCTGGATGATTTCTAGGTGATGACAGCTTGCACCAGTGATACTGACAATAAAAGAGCAGCACTCCATGTGGATGAGTGTGCATATACCCCCTTTAGACACAAGAGTAAAGTCGAGTACTATACAGTTCTGTAAGACCACACTGCACAGTCAGTTCTTGGGATATCAAATGAATAGACTCAAAAGTGGAATTATTTAATATTTCCTGGAGCTTAGACAACTTCCTAAGTTCCAAGATAGACTTCACTGCCCCAAATGCAGGTACAATGCCTGTTCAAGAAATAACCCCATCACCAGGATCCATGTGAGCAAGCTGTTTAAAACAGTTTGTTGTACACTATTATGATATAACCAGGAGCCATCTATTTTAGCAGCTGGGTTAGGAATGTCTTTAGTGTCTCTCATGTTATAAAGATTAGGAATCTCTATTTTCAGTAAAGTAGCTGTATGTCAAATAGCTGGAGTAATAACATAACCAGTATAACAACAGCCAGACAAGTGTGTAGGTAATCAGGGCTAAGCCTGATTTACACAAATGTAGTAATATTCACGCAATGGTCTGCCCTCCAACCCTATCATAAAGTCTCCAAGTAAAATTGCAAGCGCTAATTCTGACAAAAACTGTTCCATTTTTATAATAGCAAACATGTCCTTTAACAGTCATTGACAGTTGAAACAGCATTATGGTAAGGAGATAGAAGCATGTATATTCTTTCAATTTTTAGCAAGAAAAAATAAGGCAAAATGCAGTATGAAGCTCAGAATCAGTCACTGGTATATGAATCTATGGAAATATCCCCATCATGTGAAGCAGGAATATGCACAGAAACCCAGCAGATCCTAATGTTTAGGGTCTGTGCATAATACGCAAAGTAGCAGAAAAGGTATCAAATCAAGGATGCCATTCCGGTGCTCTTGTGCAACTCTAACCAAAAACCTGCCTCTACTTTTAGCAATGTGCCTATATCTATTAAGAAATGATTCAATACTTACAGTTCCAATGGTTGCAGAGAGTGATGCACTTAGGGGTCTAGATGACAAAAGCAGGCAAAACAAAATGATGATGAAAAGCACAGTAGATGGTCCACAGGAAAAATGAGCATGTTGGGGATGGAGATGGTTGTAGAGAAATTGTAAATAAGGATGTTGGGTGAGCTGGTCATTCTCCAAATAAAACCAATTACCAAAAAGTTATCGACCAAGGCCTTAATCACAAATGTCCAAACTGGTGTCCAAAAGGCAAAATAAATCAGTAATGTTAGAACTGGAAGCAAGGAAAAATGTTGTTGAACTTGAAGAAAAATCACTGGAAGTTGAACCAAACGAGGATGAGGTAGCAGAATCATGGTTTTTAACTTTCTGGTCAGGTAACATGGGTAACTTAATACATTCAGTTCTGAATGTGAGCTGGATGGCAGATGTGGAATCATGGTAGATGGCAAACAATTCACAGCTGGCTCTGGATTTGGTTTGGATGGTAAAGCATTACAGGCTGTCACTTCTGGATGCAACAATGTCCCTGGTCTGTTGCCTGGCTCAGCTGGTGATCAGTTGTGCTGGTTTACATAGTCTGACATCAGTGGTGACATGCGACACATGGATCCAGTTGGGGAAGCCCTCGCAATTGATGGCAGTAGCAGTCATGAGCAAAACAAAGTATAATCCTTTCCATCTGAGCCTAAGTGAGTTTGTTTGGGAATGCACTTTGATGTATACAAAGTCTCCAGGATGCAGGTCATGGTGATCCTGCTCTGTTGGTCATTGGGCTGCATGCAGAACAACACCATGGTATTTCTGCAAAAGGGAACACAGGGAGTAACCATTCAAAATCATTGTTTCACAGATATCTTGCAATTCTAATTTTTTATGGAGGGAGGTAGCAAGCATTCTCATGAGTCTGCCTATGAGAATTTCATGATGGAACAATTTTGTAGGGGATTAACTGCACTTCTAATACTAAATAAAACTAAAGGCAATGCTTCTGGCTATTTAAGATCAGTTTCTTCACAAACTTTAGCTAGTCTAAGTTTAATAGCCTGATTAGCTCTCTCCACTATCCCAGATGCCTGAAGTCTATATGGACAATGAAACTGTAATTTAACATGCAATGCCTTGCAAAAATGCTGTATTGCTTGACTAGTACAATGGGAGCCCTAATCAGACTGGATGCTACTGGGGATATCAAATCTAGGAATGAGCTCTGACAATAAACTTATTTGCTACCATGTATAATCATTTTTAACATGTACATATGCTTCTGCACATCCAGAAAAAATGTTGACTACAACAAAAACACATACCAGAATTTCTGTACTTAGAGAAAGTTCAATGATATCTCACTAAAGGAAACAGAAAGGTCCCCAAGGCTTGTTCAGTGATTGAACAGATGTGGGTACTAATTTAGACACATTAGGTTCTAAACAAATTACACATGTATTTACAAAAATTGAGCAAGCTCCAAGAAATAAGGGGCATACAAATCAGTGGAAATCTGTTTTATTAATGCATTTTTGCCCAAATGAAAAGGCAGATGGTAGGTTTTTACTAACTGATTTAGAAAATTTAGTGGGGCTACTAGTCAACCACAAAAAGATCTGGAGAGCAACTGCAGCTATTGGTTATCTGCTTCCTTCTTTCAGAGTCCTCTATCTGATCTTGAAAACACAGCAACTCCTGTAAATAAAAGTTATTTTTGTTTAATTGCTGAAAAAAAATATAGCCTGAATAGGATAAAACAATGCAGTCTGTCTTGCTGCCATATCTGCAAAAGTGGTACCTTTGGCAACAAAAGATTCATTAGACTTAAGTGCGGCACATTTCACTACAGTGATCTTCCTTGGCAATAATAAAGCATCTATAATTTATCAACAAAAACGGCATTTTTAATAAATGCCCCAGATGATGTTACATAACCTCTTTCTTTACGATGTGTACCAAGACCACAAACAATTAATTTATATAGATATCATTTTCACATTTTTCTAAATATCTCAACAAGTAAGTAACACAGATAGAACTCCCTAGTCTCATATGAAAGCGCTTAGCTAGATTAATAAAATGCTGCTGACAATATGTGAGTAACCAGAGTGGTTGCTGAGATGAAGTTATTTACAAAATATTACAAATGTAATAGTTGCTATGTTTACTGTGACTTATAAATTCAGTTTAAGACCTAGAACCTAAAGAATACTATAAAAATAGTTTGTGCTGGAGTTTGCCATTTATACTTCTTTCATAACTCCTATGGTTTCAGACATATGAACATTTGTTTGAAAGGTCAGGACATAATTTGATTCTGTCAAAAGGTTTAGGCTCCTCCATTTGGAAGTTACAGTGCAAACTTCCTGAGTTCCATTGAAGTGAATGAGTTAAGGTAAGACAATTCATAGTTACACAGTCTTGCTGTAGATAATATTGCATGTTAGTCTTAAGTAACAGAGCTTCTGCAGAGTGTAGAAATGCCACATGTCTTGTGCCCAAGAGTTAGTGCAGTTACCATGTCTACTATGTGTGCCATTGAGACCACCACCCTAAGGCAGTGGGGGTGGGCTGCCACTAACAGGATCAAGATTCATACTGAAATAACCAACAGGTCTAAAACCATCATTTCTATGTTGTGCTAACAATCCTAAACTACTTTACTTCTTTCACTATAAAATAGAAAAAAAAAATTAGAATAATCTGGTAACTCAAGTGCAGGAGGATTTAAAAGAAATTTTTTCAATTGTACAAAAGCTTGTTCATGACAATACTACCAGTATAAAGGTTCAGGAGTATCCTTCTTTAATAATTCTAACAAAGGTTTTTATCAGTTCGACAAAATTAGAAATCTATTATCGACAGTGACCTGTTAAACCCAGAAAAGCTTGCAGCTGTTTTAATGTAGTAGAGCATGGTGCAGTTTGGATCACAGCAATACGTGAAGGCAAAATCTGTCTAGCACCTTCTGAAATATGATATCCCAAGCACTCAACCTATGATTTCCACAACTGCAATTTGTCTTCATTAACCTTAAATCCTAATTCTGCTGAATCAAAAGAAAAATAATGTTTACAATCATGTACATTTCTTGAAACTAAAAGCAAATCATCTGCATATCGAATCAAGGTAGACCCACAAGGAAGTTTAATCTTATCTAATTGTTTCTTCATTTCTCTATAAAAAAGGTGGGAGTCTACACAGCCTTGTGGCAATCTAGTCCAAGTATACTGCTGTCCTTTACAAGTAAATGCATGCAGATATAGATGTATAGAATAGAAAAAGCAGATGCAAAATCTATCACTGACCAGGTGGTGGCATCTGAGGGGAAAGAAATCAATATCATTGCAGGATTAGGAATAAATGGAAATGTTGGTACTACCGCATTCACTGCACATAAATCTTGTACAAACCTATATGTACTTTTTCTTGGTTTCTTAACTGGTAAAATAGGAGTAGTACAGAAACATCAATCAGTGAGAATGATATCTTGTTGTAACAGGGCTGAAATAACAGGTTCAATTCCTTTCTCTGCTTCTACTGACAAAATATATGAGCTACCATAAGCAGGCACTCACAAGATTTTAGTGTTATATGCACAGGTTCTGCATATTTTATATGAGCTCTTCCTTGTTGTCATGAGCAAGTCCAGAGTTGCAGAGGGATAAAGTACAGTTGTGTAAAATCTTTTCATAATGGTAAATGTCCTTCTCTTCACTGTTGCAGTATTTATAATATGAGGGATCCCCTGCAAAGGGTGGCCCAATACCTAGCCAATATAGCAAAGCCTTTAGGTTACCTTAAGGTACATCATACTTTGCACTTATGCTCCTTCTGTAATGTAGGGCATAAAGATAAAGTCTGACTGTACCATCCTCAGAACTGAAAGCCCCAGTAGGAACACCAGTCCAAGGAACCAAGAGGTGAGCAGTACATCCAGAAGAGAAAAGGACCAGGGTGGGGATGGAGGCAGTGAATACTACAACAGTGAATAGATGGACATCTACCATTATGGTAAGATTTTACACAACTGCACTATGTCCTTCCCTTTCACTGTTGCATTATTCATAACATGAGGGAGAGTGCCAAAACTCAGGAAGAAACTTGGGAGAAGGAAGAACCAGCAGAGCTCTCTAGGAAGCTCTGAAGGATGCCCCTAGCAAAACCAGCTCCAGCTGTGGAAATTCAATCCAACTTGTAGTGCTTGGTAAAGGTATGCACAAAAGTCCAGGTAGCTGCCCCAAGAATAGAATGAGTATCCAAGACCTTGAAGAAAACACCCAAAGAAGCCACAGCTCTAGTAGAATGAGACTTAACAGAAGAAGGAAGGCTCTTACCATGAAAAAGATGACAAAAAGAAATACCTTTTGAAATCCAAGAAGAAATAGTCCGCTTAGATACAGCCAATCCCAAAGTCCTGGGATGAAATGAAACAAACAGCTGATCAGATTTCCTAGTAGTCTTAGTCTATCCAAATAAAATCTGAGTTGTCTATGCACATCCAACATATGCAGCACCTACTTACTAGGAGATTGTGGAGAAGGGAAAAAAAAAATTGAGCAATGAATAGACTGATTAAGGGACAACTCATTCACCACCTTGGACATAAAAGTAGGATTAGTAAGCAAGGACACCCTATCCTTGTGAAACACCAAAAAAGGAGGACAAGCCATAAGGGCATGGAGCTCAGACGCCCATCTGGCAGAAGTAAGGGCTAACAAAACAACAATCTTCCAAGACTAGTACTGCAAGGAAGCTGAAGCTGCAGGTTCAAAAGGAGCCAGAGAAAATTTCTCCAAAACAAAATTAAGATCACAGGGAGGAGGAACAGACTTCCTGGGAGGCCTAATATGAAAGACGCCTTTAAGGAATTGTTTAGCTTCAAACCTAAAAACTAAAGGAGGAGATAAAGGCAGACAAGCAGAGACAGCAGATATGTGGGCCTTAACAACAGAAGAATAAGCCAACCCAGCACTGAGCAATTCACATAGATAAGAAAGAACCAAACAAACAGCTACATAAAGTGGATCCAGCTTAAATGAAAGATACCAAATAGAAAACCTCTTCCATTTGGATAACTTAGGATTTCCTACTACTGGGTTTCCTGGCCTCCTGTAGGACCCTAAGCATGTCCTCAGAGAAAATGTGTTTATGTGGAAACAAAACCCTATTACTCATAGAGTCAGCTGAAGAGTGGACAGGTAGGGATGGATGAGAGATCCATTGTCTTGTGTGAGTAGGTCCACCCTGTGAGGTAATGTCTGATGATTGCCCTTGGCTAACTGCAGAAGAAGAGGGAACCAATGCTGTCTTGGTCAAAAGGGAGTCACCAACAAGATTTTGAGAGAGTCCTACTGAATTTTGAACAGGACTTTTGGAATGAGAGGAAGGGGAGGGAAAGTATAAAGAAACATTCCCTTCCAAAAAAAAAGAGAAGGTGTTCACCTTCCACACCAGTGGACCTGGGACTCTAGCACAAAATAGAGGAAGTCGTCTGTTCAGAGGGAAGGCAAATAGGTCTAACTGAGGTGTACCACACTGGTGAACTATGTCCAGAAACACATCCCTGTGAAACATTCATTCATGGGATTGAGTTAAAGACCTGCTCAAAGTGTCTGCCACAATGTTTTGACCTGAGGGAATGTAAACAGCCCGAAGAGTCACTTGATACTGGACAGCAAGTTCCCACACCATGAGAGCTCACTGGCAAAGAATAGAAGATCTTGTTCCCCCTTGTTTGTTTACATACCAGAAAACTGTAATGTTGCCTGTAAACACCTTGAGAGGTCCTGGGGAGAAAAGAGGATGAAAAACTTGAAGAGCCAATAGAAGTGTTCTCATCTCTTTAACATTAATGTGTTCCTTCTGCTGAAGTGAAGACCAGACCCCCTGCACCTTTAGTGAGCCTAGAGCTGGTCCCCATCCCATGTCTGCACATTCTGTGAAGAGCTCCTGAGATGGGGATGAAAGGGGAACCCTGGGTTTAAAGACAACCACTGAATACACCAGTGAAGTTTCTTCTTTAGATAGGGAAGAAGAGGAATTGCAAAGTCTAGAGGATGTGCATGTTGAAGCCAAACTGATTTCAGAAACCACTGAAGTTTTCTCCTGTGGAGTTTGGCTAGAGAGCGCATAGGGATGGTGGATGTCATAAATCCCAGAGCTCTCAAAAATTCCCTGGCTGTGTTAGAGGTCAGAGGAAGATGATTCTGAAAGAAGGAAATGAGAGTCAAGACCTTGGGAGGAGGCAGAGAGGCCAGCATAGGCACTGGCTGAATCCTGCACCCTAGAAAAACATGGTCTTGAGTAGGAGTCATAAAGGACTATTTGAAGTTTATTGTGAACCCCAGACTTTGCAAAAGGGAAATAGCACAATGAAGATTTTACAACAGGATCTCTGGAGAGGATGCCTGAAACAGGAAGTTGTCAAAATAATGAAATGCTTGGATCCCCCGAATCATGCAAAAAGCAATCATAGGAGCTAGGCATTTGGTAAATACCCTTGGGGCAGTAGAGAGGCCAAATGACAAAGCAGAAAACTGAAAATGCCAGGAAGCAACAGAGAAATGTAACAACTTCATGAAAAGGGGACGAATATGGATGTGGAGGTAACCATCCTTGAGATCCAGAGAAACCAGAAAAGCCTGAGGAAGTAGCAAAGGGAACAACGTCTGAAGAGATAACATTCAAAAGACAGAAACCTTCAGAAAAGTACTCAGGTGAGAAAGATCCAGAATAGTTCTCCAAGTTCTCTCTTTCCTGGGTACCAAAAACATTCTGGAATAAAACCCTTTCTACCTTTGAACAGGTGGAACATCTTGAATAGTTCCATGAGACAAAAGTTCTTGAAGCACCTCTGTAAAGAAGTTTAACTGTTCTTGAGGTGGCTGAGGAATGCCCATGAAGGGGGGGGGGGGATTTCCAAACCATGAAATACCCCTGCCAAATGATGCAAGAACCCAAGAATCTTATGTTATGCTTAACCAAACAGGAAGAGACAGAGAAAGATGAAGAGAAAGAGGAATATGGCTGGGAAGAGTCTGGTAGTCAGATAGCACCTGGTTTATCAGGAAAGGGCAGCTTCTGAGCAATAGTAGTCTGAGTAGATTTAGTTGGAGGAGCCCTCCTACCACCTTTTTACCTTTAGGAGGAGAATGAGACTGCCTTCAAACAAAAGCTGGTTTAGTAGGATAGTTTCTTTAGAACTTAGGCACAGGTGAAAAAAATATGTTTCAGATCCTGTAACTCCTTGCCTTTCTCCTGCAGGGACTTAAACAAATCAGCAGCAGCAGCAGCACCAAAGAAACATTTGTTGTCCAGAGTAGCATCCAACATTAATATCAGCAAGCAGGGGTTGAAGCTGTAGCCAGGAATATCTCCTCAAAACTGATCCTAAGGCAGCAGCCCTAGAGGAAGCATCTGGTGCATCATAACTACACTTAATGGAATGGAGAGCTACATGAGAAGAAGCCCCTAACAAAGACAAGGCAGAAGTCATACCCTCAGAATCAGGAAGGTCAGAAATAACCTGACAAGCTTGAGAAAGGAGATTCAAAACATACCTAACCATATGAGTCTGGTGTTTAACAGCCTGAAAGGCTATGGCAGCTGAAGTATAGACCTTCTTACCCAGCCTTTCCATAGTTCTGCTGTCTTTATCAGAAGAAAGAAGCTTAGTTGAGGGCAGTTATTTGGAAGGCTTATTAAAAGTGACAGAGACCAGTGAAGGGTCATCAGATGACACTTATAAAGAAATTTACAATCATCAGGCACTTTATAAAACCGGTCTAGTTTGTCAGGAGCAGGGGGCTGAGAATCTGGATCCTGAGAAGCAGAAGAAAAAAATACCCAGTAAAGCAGCCAAAACAGGAGGAACAGCAGAAGGTCTAAGAGACTCCATTTGAAGGAGCTCATAATATCTCCTCTCCACTTCAGACACCTGGGGATAATCCCATTTAAAGAACTCCATCATCCTGGCAATGGTATCCCTAAAAGAAATCTCCTTAAAAGGAGATTCAGGACTAGTAGACTCCTCTTCCTCAGAACCGTACTCTAAAGAGGAAAGAATCTGGGTGGAATAGGCCATGGATTCCTCATCCAAATCCTCCTCTTCTTCAGAAGAATTTTGATCCCTAGATCTCTTGAGAGGGGAGGATGACCAAGGAGAAGCAGGAACAGAGACCGCCAGATAAGGCTTCAGAGCCATAAGGCCATTTAATAGGCCCTATGTAAAATTCTGCCATTCACTTTGACAGTCCTGGGAAGAGAAGAAACATGTTTTGTCTTTTGATTCTTTTTAAGGGGACATCTGTGTAATGAAATGTAGACAGCTCTGACACTGGCCTACACACAATAATAGTAGTCGGGATTTCCTCCCTCACCAGAATCTGAGGAACCCCTCCAAGGCCCTTCGGTGATAATCAGCAGTGGTTGCCTCTGTACATCCAAAATGGATGCCTGCAAGGCCTCCGAGGATGTGACAGCAGCCAGATCCATGTCAGGCTCTGAAACAGTCATGGCAGAAGAATTCAACCCAAGAACTGGGCAAACCTGGTTTTCTTCAGCCTCAAGAGAGAGACGTCAGATGTAGGAGGCACAGATGAAGAATCTGACCTAACGTTTTTGGTCTTCTTCTTCAAAGACTGCTGACCCTCAGGCTGAGAAGTACCCTCCATAATTTCTTTTGCAAAAAGTTTGAGACCCTGGTTTTCTAAATAGATAATGAGGGAGGAAGGTCTTAAGCAAAGGCCTGACAAATATTGCAGGACGTATGATTGAGAGAAACCCCAGAACAAAACAAGCATTGCTCATCATGGTCTTTATGGGGAATCCATCTCCCACACTAGCATTTACCCTTCCTGGATGACATGAAACCCCACAACAAACAAAAGCAACAAAAGATAAGCAAAAAAAACCCAATGGGATACTTATTTGCATGGCTAGGTACACCACCAATGACTCGGGCAATCAGATCAACAATCAGAGATGGTGTTCAGATTGCCAGCAAAGAAGTTCTGAGGATGGTTTGTTCAGGAGTCACCTTTATGCCCCACATTATGTGAGAAGCATACATGTGACATACGATGTACCTTAAGGCAACCTAAAGGCTTTGGTATACTGACCGGACATTGGGCCGCCCTTGGCAGGGGATCCCTCATGTTATGAATACTGCAATGGTGAAATGGAAAGACATTTTTTTTAATTACTCCATACCAGCATCTTCTGCTTTCTGCTCTGTTGTTATGAAAGCAAAAAGGGCATATTCATCTGAACAGATAGTATTTAAATATAGTCCCAAAAATTCATTATTTAGAAATACACCATCAGATGTGGAATAAACAATACATCTAAGTTTAAATAGTAAATCTCTGCCTAACAGATTTAAAGGAGCTGATAATCCTACAATAAAATTATGCTGATTTTTTAATGGCCCAATCTGAACAAGCACAGGTTTAGTTTCTGGATAATCTAAGGGAACTCCAGACACATCTACATACTGAATTGTGTGTTTAGAAAGTATTTATTTGCTGAAGTAGTCATATATCTAATAGCTCCTGTATCTACAAGAAATGAGAGAGATGTATTTTGCATTGTAACATTAACAAAAGGACCTTACTGATCAATTGGTACCAAGGGAAATAACTGTAGCTCCTGTTCTTGGCTGTCCTAATGAGTTTGTTGCCAAGCAGTATTCATAGGTTCATAGGTAGGTACTAGGCTATCGGCCCAAGGGCCTAAGTAAGCCAACCCAACAAGGTTCCCTGGCTTATGTCACCCAAGAAAGTTAATTTCATGTGCCCCTGTCGAGCAGAGCCACAGAAGTGATCCCCTGGGTGTATTTCCTATTTCCCATCCACTCATCAAGATTTTTCTTGAGGAGTGCTAATGAGGACTTTGCTTGACATAGATGGGTAGCTTGTTCCAGAGTATAGGAAGTCTCAGGGACAGGAATCTATCCTTCTAGCATATCCTGTTTATTATGGTGACAAGGTTTAGGTCCCTAGAGTGTGTAGCTCGGAGGGATTGGGATTTCTTTAGGTGTAGCATGTCCAACAGCTCTGGGTTTAATATAGCTTTATATGTTAGGCAGAGATCTCCTCAGAGTAGGCGATATGCTACAGAATAAAGCTGGAGTTTTTTGAGACGATCAATGTAGGGCATCTGTTTGAGGTCAGTAATCCTCTTTGTGAGGTACTTCTGTGGCCAATCCAGCTGCTGCAGATGTCTTGTGAGGTACATTCCAAAAGAGGCATTGTACTCTATAATGGGTCTAATGAGTGCCGAGTAGAGGGGAACAATGACCTCTTTTTTCCTAGATGAGAACCGTTTTGTGATGAGGTGTGCCACATAGAAGGATTTCCTGACTACTGTGGTGATGTGATTATCAAAGGAGAGACTACTGTCTACCTGGGTCCCAAGGTCTCTTATCACACATTCGGCATTAAGTAGACTGCCGTTTATGTGGTAGTTCATGGGTACGGAGTTTTTACCAAAGGGGATGACAATACACTTTTTGGCATTGAGCTTGAGGCCATGCCTCTGACACCCAGCATCTGTCTCAGTGAGACCCTTCTGTAGGATGTCCATATCATTTGGGGACCTGACTATGGCTCCTAGTTTGCAGTCATCTGCAAACTTCATTAGCCAGAGGCCTTCTGTGTTAGCCTGTACTTCAGAGAAGTAGATACCAAACAGGAGAGGTCCCAGGACTGAACCCTGTGGTACTCCACTTGTCACTGGTTTGAAGTCAGATTTGGAGTCTGCATCTTTTACAGTGTGGGTTCTGTCAGTGAGCCATTTGGCAACCCATCTTGTGATGTAGGGATTTATACCAAGTTTAGTTAGTTTAGCTATAATTCCAGAATGGGGGATGGTGTCAAAAGCCTTGGTGAGGTCAAGATAGGTTGTGTGAACCACCTTACCCCCATCTACAGCTTTGGTGACTGCCTCAAAGAAGTCAATCAGGTTCAGAAGGTATGATCTGCCTTTCACAAACCTGAACTGGGTGGGGTCCAGAGTTTGGAGGTTACCACTGTCTTTGTTTATGAGTTCCATGATGATACATTCCATGGCCTTGCAGACCAGGCTCATCAGGCTACTAGGGCGATAGTTCCCAGGATCAGTGGTGGCTCCCCCTTTGTGGAGTGGGATAACTGTTGCTGTGCACCATTTAGTGGGCACAAAGCCTGACATGACACTATGATTGAACATGGTGCTTAGCTGGGGAGCCAGTTCGTTCTGAAGTTTGTGTAAAATGCAGCCTGGGATGTTGTCCAGTCCAATGGATGCTGTGTTTTTGGTTTTAGAGAGTGCAGCTTTTACCTGCATAGATGTGATTACAGGGACTCTGCATTCTTTCTGTTTAGATATGGGCCCTTTAGGGGATGAGATGGGGGTAAAGTTAGCACTGAACCTATCTGCCAGGATGTTGGCAATATCAGTTGGCTCTGTAATTTTCATGCCGTTGTGTTGTAACTCAGAGCAGATCTGGGCGTTGTCATTGAGATTCTTGACATAGCTATAGAATGCTTTGTGGTTGCCCTTAGAATCAGTGATGATTTTGTTTTCATAGCTAGCTTTGGAAGATCTTATAAAGGATCTCAGCTTCTTATTGAGGCTGACCAGGGAGCTCCTCCACTCATGGGATTTTACTCTCTTTTGCAATAGTTTCTTCCTTCTGTTGTAGAGTTTGTTTATGGCAGGGGACCACCAGATTGCTTCCTTTTTTGGAGGATAGTGTCTTGATTCTGTTTGGGATAGCACGATTCATGCCCTCGTGTAAGTGCTTATAGAATGCATTTGTGCAGGATTCAGCAGTCATAACTGTATTGTCCAGCTGAATGGGTGTCATGAAGTTCGCCACTTCTGTCTTAAGAAGCATGAAGTTGGCTTTGGAGAAATTTTTTTTACTGTGGTTTCCTTAATGGTGGGTGGGGGTGGGATGCGGATATCTAGGGTGATTCGCTTATGGTCGGATCTGACCAATGAGGAGTTGACTTCAGGTGTGGAACACCAATCACTCATGCTGGTAATGACTAGGTCTAGGATATTGTTGCCTCTGGTGGTGGTGTAGATAAGTTGATCTAGGGCATTGGAATTTATGAATTCCAGAAAACGTTGAGCAAAGGAGTTGGTATATGAGTAGTTTTCCCAGTTAATGGTGGGGTAGTTGAAATCATCCATTATTAGGGTGTTTGGTTGAACCATAATATTTTCCAGTTTATCAAGAAAAGAGGAGTGGGAATCCTGGGGCATGGTGGGGGATCTATAGCAAGCTACAATTTGGATTGCAGTCTTGCCCAGAGTCAGTTGCACTTGGATAACCTCGGATGCATTATGCTGAGAAACTAGCCTGGAGGTGTGGATATCCTTAATGAATATGGACACACCTTCACCTTTGGTGTTCTGGTCCAGGTTAGATGGCCGAAAAGTGTGGTATGAGTTATAGCCTGGTAATGCAGGGGTGCTTTCTAGAGCCTTGAACCAGGTCTCAGTCACTGCACAGATATCGACGTTCTCCATTTTAAGGAGTGCCTCTCGTGAGTGCATTTTGAGATTTAGACTTCTAGCATTGAGTAGCATTACCCTCAGTTTTTGCTTGCCTGTTCCTGTTATGGTGGTGAATTTGTCATTTGAACCTTGCCTAAAAAGGGCACTATAGGGGCAGCAAGACCTTTAGTCAGTATCCAGAATCCCAGGGGCGACAGGTGCAGGCCATCTGTGGCAAAGCATCGTGGTCTGTCGACCATGTAATCCCAGGCAGACAGATACTGGATCCCCTTAGAATGACACCAGAAGCTTAGCCAACTGTTGAAGTCAATCATTTTGTCCTTGTACTGCGGTATCATTCTGGGTGATGGCAGGGTGCTACTCAGGGCTAGGGTCATATGTGCCTGGGTTACAAGATCAGACAGTTCTTCCATGTCTCTTTTCATGTAGTCCAGGGAGGTATGTCTCTGGTCATTCACACCAACATGGACAATGACAGAGTCATATTTGTACTTGTTGTGGAGTGACCTGAGTGCGTGGGTTATGTGGTGGATCCTGGCACCTGACAGGCAGCTGACAGTAACCTTCTCCTTGTTTAGCCTGGTGAGTGGGACATCAGTGTGCCTGACTATAGAGTCACCTATGAGTAGTGTGTTGGGTACATTGTTTTGCCTTTTGGGCTGTGGTTTATTGGCACACTGAGTCTGTGGACTATGTGTCATTTGGGTTGTGTTGGGGGGTGGAGGCTGCTTGTGATTCTGCTTTGGAGGTCTCTGTTGCTTGAGCAGATTATTATTATTGAGAGCCTCTGTGAATGTTTTTGTGTTGCTATGTGTGGATTTTGGTGGTGCAGGTTTAGTGGGACTGTGTGGTGTGGTGCAAGTGTTTACCTTCTCCTCTTGACTGTCAAGTTCAGTTTTGGTTGGAGAGAGCTTTACCTCCAATTTGGCTAGATAAGTGCATCTCTCACAGGTTGTGGTGTTGGGTGGTAGGAGGAGATGGTTGTCTGTGTACATGAGGCAATTGCTACATTGTCCCAAGATGCCCAGATTCATCAGATAGACAGGAGAGAACACTGGGAGCTGACCCATGGACATGCCTGAATAAAAAACTACTTTTCTTCTAGACAAGTGAGGAAAGTGAGTATAAGAGCTGTTTTTCTCCAAGCAAGTGAGGAAAGTAAGGACAAAAACTGTTTTCCTCTAGGTAAAGAGGAAGGTTTGAGTGCTGTAGTAATTTGTAGCTTATTTAGTGCTAACAACAAGTTTTAAACAAGTGTTGAGCACAAATAAGCAAATTCAAGTGCTAAAACTAAGAATCTGTACCTGGATCTTGTGGTAGATAGGCTACCTAGTGCTTATCACTCCCACTGATAAGCTAGAATGGGCTCAGAGGCTTACAAACAGTCCTGGATACAGAAAATCTGTATCTGGACTAGACTAGTTACAGGAAAGGTGGGAAACAAGCGTAAATGTGGGCTTTTAAACCAGAAAGTTGAAAGAGATGGAAAAACTGCCCAAACGGCAGGAAGGTTTCTTTCAGGTTCCTGTGATATTTGAGCCTTTGGCAAATTTAATTGCTGCCCAGCACATTCATTTCACTAATGCCTGGTTTGACTGAAATTAAATGTGGTGCACTTTCTAATGGCTGAGGTGAATGAGAGAGAGAATAATTTTGCTGACATCGTCCTGGGGGTTGCTGAAAATGTTGGACTGTACCTCCCTATGATTTCTTATTCTCCATCCCCAAAAGTTGGTATTGAACTGCTGAAGCTGAATATCTATTAACTTTTTTTCTTTTTGTTTCTTTTCTTCCATAAGTATATTATTTGCTACATAATGTGCTTGATTTACAATTTCATGGACACCTACATTTGGCCAATTGAAACAACCTTTTTAATCTGTTCTTGCAGTGGTGGTGACAAACCCTCTAATAGAACCATAGAACCACCAGCAACCTACTGGCTGATGCACCTCCCATAGGCTCTGGATGCCCAGAGAAAGCTTCAAATGCATCTGTCATGAACTGCAAGTACACATCAACAGAGTCACTCTCTCTCTGTACAACATTTTTTATTTTTGTCCATTTAGGTGTAGGGGGAATGCTGTTGTAATGGCTTTTAAGAGGTTATTTCTAGCAGCTAGAAATCCATCATCTGTATATTTCAGAATGTTGTCACCTATGTTAGATTTATCCCATATTTTCCTAAAAATAACTGGAGGAATGGAGGCTTTTAATACAGCTCTCAGATCTTCAATGGTAGGGTTTTACAATTGTACATGTATTTCCAGGATTTTTGCATACTTTGGTACATGTTCTAATAGCAGGGAAAGAATTTACAGTGATTTGAAAATCCACTGCAGTCCATGGTCATACTACTCTTATAGCAGGCTCAGCCTAGCTATCTCTAGCTGCTGCTGCAGAGTTTGGTACGTCTTGCAATGGATGCATTTGTGTGGAAGGTATATCAGAATCAGTAGAAGAGACAGGATCTGTCTCTTCTCCTGCAGGATGACTTGCAGGGGATGCCCACTGTTGTTCCTCCCTATCAATAACTGGAAAACTGAGTAATGATGTGCTTAATTTTTACCAAATGTTCTAGTATTTGACGATAAACTCATATAAGGGAATCTGTTTCATTGATGCACATTTATCATTTGCTATGTATTTATGTCTGTGATACAATTGTTTTCCCTTATGAGCTATACACATTAGCATTTGGTCTGAGGATATTACTGCATGATGTTGCTGTTAGAGTCTAGTGTTATAACCTGAGCTAGAAGGGTGAATGGAAGTGCTGAAAGTAACTTGGTCTGCATTGGGGGAAATGGTCGCTGTTTCTGCAAAGCTCACCTCCACCTATCCTCTCGGAGAGGGAGAACTGTCAGCTTCTTGAGGCACGGGTGGGTCATAAGGTGGAAGGGGTGCAGATTGTAACAGAGGACAATTATCATTGGATGATTCTGGCTGCATGAATGATAATTTCTCAAACTGTCCTAATAGATATATACCCCAGGAATGGGATTTTTCATCCACACATTTTTTGTAACATAGTTACTGTTCTATTAGCAGGAGGTTCTCCCATTCAATTCTCGGCTGAAGCACC
Source organism: Protopterus annectens (assembly GCF_019279795.1). NCBI lineage: Eukaryota > Metazoa > Chordata > Ceratodontiformes > Protopteridae > Protopterus > Protopterus annectens. The sequence continues at coordinate 131,072,229 of NC_056738.1, forward strand.
TTCTGTGTGGAGTCTGCATGTCCTCCCCACGGTCGAGTGGTGTTCGAAAGACATGCATTAATGGGCGTGCCTTCGTTAAAGGTTGGGCGTCCGGCTGGCACCTCGGCACCATAAAAAATCTACTGCCAATCATTAGCGGACCGGAGTTCCGCTGTGGCGACCCCTAATTGGGAAAAGCCAAAAGAAGAAGTTACTGTTCTATTAGCTGCCTGTAGCTGTGACTTTAACCTAGCTGAGTTACCTTTTAAACTTCTAACTACATATTCCTTTTTCTTTTTTTAGATTCTTCTTCTTGCCAGTCATTAAAAGCTGACTCAACAAGATGTTGGTAATTTATTGCCCTTTTGTTTCAGTTTATTTTTTAGATTTTCTAAAAAATTTTTTATCAAATGTACCTTTTTTTGGAAAGTGTAAAGCTCTATCAACTTTTTGTGAGTTCAGACCATGTAACTAAACAAATTACAACTGTCTCTGCTATACTTATTAAACATATCCCTGCCTGGAATCCCATACTCGGACTATTAAACCACTTGTACTGGTGCCCATTATAAAACCACTTTCATACCAAAGTGATAGCTGTATAATTGTAATTAGGATATCTCACATTCTTAATGAAAGAATCATCTCTGTTCCTTTTCTTTATATTTGATCAGAACCCACTCTCACTCCTGAGAAGGATACTCTGTCCTTCTGACAAGGATACTCTGTCATACTATAAGTTGATTAGAACCATCTAGCACACAATTATACCTAAAGCTGTTAGTATAGGTGGTCACACAAGCATTCAGTTTCCTAGATGCATGCATTTTAGTGGCTCACATGCAATCAAAACTAATGAAGATAGTTTTAGTTAAGCTTATCTGTAGAGACTTTAAACTCTGCTGAGATTTTTATAATTATGTATTGTTACACCACAAACTTGCTTGACAGAAAACTTGTCTCACTTTTGGACCAGTGGCAATTTCTAATGCAGCAGTGCATAAACAGTTTGGAACTCCAAGTAAGCATGGCACCAAACTGTTACGGTACCAAATAACTTTCACACCAAACGATTCAGCAGAGAATAACAATATATTTTACCGCACATAATGACATGCACGTGGGTGACTAGGAAATCAAAATCCTGCCTTCTCGAACTACAGCAATCACTGTTGTTATACTATTTTTGATTAAAAGCAATGTTATTATTACAGTCATAGAACATCTACTGACCAATTAGAAATGAACACTACAGCATTCATTTTGATAACTAAGACATCCTGACTGCTTGTTTATGACATTCCATATTAGGCAAGCATTCTAAATTCCACAAAAGAGCTTTCTGCTTAGAACAAATCTTATATTTTTCTAACCCTGTCAGCACTTACTAATATTAGACAGGAAGCAAATCAACAGATACATACTGAAGGACATTCAATATTTCAATTTACTATAAAAACGTATTAGAAATGAAATGCATGCACTAATATTTGTTCCTTCTCTATACTACTCAACCTTCATAAAAAGACAGAAAAAGCAGAGAAATTGACTAGAATAATCAAGAGTATCTTGGACTTGAATCAAAGTCTAGTGTTAGGAGAGGGAGGTGATCAGGAAGAAGACCAAGAACAATGACACTAGTGAATAAATGTGAGATTATAAAGCATCAGTCACATCTGTGAAATATGGCTTTGCAAATAAAAGTGCCTGAGAAAAGAATGGACTTTGGTCATTTTGTTAAATTTGTGGGCTGACGTAAAGCTTATACCCACATTACTTCTTTAACATTTAGAATGACAATAAAGGGGAAAAAGTAACTGTAAAACAATGTCTGTGCTTATTAGCATTTTGTTTAAATCATTTCAAGATATAAGCTACATGTTATATTGTAAAGCAGTTTTGTATACTGTGTAGTCAAGGTTATTTTAAATGTGTGTATGTGGTGGGGGTCTTTTCAGTAAGTGTTACAAGTGTTAAAGACATAAAAAAGTAGTTTTTAGTTGTGTGAAATATAGCTTTTATAGTATAATAAGGAGAAAGACTGAACAGAAGCAAGTTTAAGTTAATACAATGCTGTGATCATGGTTGCTGGGATGGGATGGAGTGTAAATTGTACTGTTTACATTATATGCAGATCTGTATTTTTACAAGAGTGGTTGACTAGATTGATATCCTTTGCTAAAGCTGTAAACAAGTTTTTTAGTAAATAAATACGCTGTAAAATGATGAAACAATGGAAATGCTAATCTTCTTGCATCTGCAAAGACATTAGCTTGTTTTTTTCCAACAAGCAAATGTTCTCAGTGAGATATAAGAAGTATGCAGCAGGATGTTGCCAGTGAGATTCTGTACATTCTGTTCTGAGTGAAATTTACAAAGATTCATTCATTTCATTCATGAATCTACAAGTTAACTGTTTTTTTTCTGACTACTTTTACATAGATGCAAGCTGTCTGCATGTGCAAGCAATTAATCTTTAGATTTTCTGAGCTTTCTTTGCTGAGAGAAATGCATAGTATAAAATGCACCATTGCAAGTAGGTCAGTAAAAAAAACAAAGTATGAAATTATGGGAAGTGATAATAGTCTCTATAGCAGCCTTAATACTTTAATGCATTTAAAAGAACAGTGCATAATTTAGTTTATTTACAGATAGCCAATACACTTCTTAGGGATAAAAGTTAAAGTTTTCTAAAAGCATGCAAGTTGTTTCACACCTAAGAAGGGAACAGAGATAAGAAAACAACATACATCAATCAGCAGGAACACAAGCTGTAGCATGCACTTTAGCATGGGTAACTTTAATTTTAGATTAGATTATGCCTAAGGGTGCAGCTGTCAATTTGGGACAATTGTCCTTATCTGGAGGGTTAAACTTAATTTGTTAAAAATGTACATAGTTTTGTGTGTTTGTTCTAAATTAATATGGTATGAGGGTGTTCTGAAAATGTATTATTTTTTTTTGTTTGGTGGTATTAATTAAAGCAAAAAGTCTTGAGGAATGCAGCATAAGTTCAAATGGTGATTAAAAGAAACAACTATATAAAAGACCAGCCTGCCAAACTATAGTAAGTGCATGCAAGACAAAAGTAAAAACACATAAAAAACGGTCATGTTTAATAAGTGGGAAAAATAGCTTTTTATCATAATGTCTACTCTATCCATAGTGTATTGGAAGAATATAAATGACCTTACAATTATAGACAAAAAGGAATGTGCATTGAATTATATTAAAAATGCATAGTGCAAATAGAAATGCTGCAGCAGACACGTTTGGAAAGAAATGTGCATGTGAAGTTGACAAAGAAAGAATTTCAGGGCTGATTTAGGAGAATAGCAGGGAAAAAAGAAAATGGAAGTGATACTACAGATTGTTAGAGGGGCTTTAATAGTGACAGAAGAGGGAAAAACAATAATGCTAGGTATGTAGTAGTAAGGAGCTACTGACAAGGTAGGAGGATTATAGGTGTATGTATTTATATTCCACTAAAAAAGTAATTTTTATGGAGCTTAAGAAATTTTGGGAGGAAGAATCAGCTCTTAGAAGGGAAAATGTATATAAACTAAAAGATAGACTCTGACATTGAAGCTTTAATAAAGGCCAAAGAGAGACACTGTCGTTGAAACCATTTCCATTGTTCCAAAGGAAAATGCTTAAGAGACAGAAAAAAAAACAAGGGCTAATAGAATCTGAAGTACTTTGGACTTGAATCAGAAACTGATATTGGGAGATAGAGATGATCAGGAAGATCAGCAGCATTATGAAATCAGTGAATAAATGAAGAGACTGAAAAAGCATCATTCCCACTGGACAGGAGAATAGGAATGTGAAATATAACTTTGCAAGAAGAAGAATGAATGGAAGTTAATTTGTTGTGTTAAACCAGTTGATGAGTTGTAAAGCATATGCTCACTTTGTATCAATGCTTAGGAGATTGAAGCGGTAAAGTCAATAGTTCCACTGTTATTAACATTTGTATAAAATTTTATGACATAAACTGCATGTTATATTGTAAAGCAATTTTGTATACTGTCATCATCATCTCTTTTCGATGTATCCAGGTAAGGGGTCGCCACAGTGGAACAACGGTCCTCATAATGATTGGCAGTGGAGGTTTATAGTGTTGAGTTGCCAGACCAGCACCCAATCTTCCACAGAAGATGCACACACACTCACACCTAGGGCCAATTTAGAGTGTCCAATCAACCTACAGCATGTCTTTAGGATGTGGAAGGAAACCAGAGTACCCGGAGGAAACCCACATGACCACAAGGAGGACATGCAGACTCCAAACAGAAGGCACCCCATCCGAGAATTGAACTGGAGAATGCAATTTTGTATACTGTGCAGTCAAATATATTTTAAATGTGAGGTGGGGGAAGTCTTATCAATGACCACTGTGCATATTAAATATATTAAAGCAATAAAGTTATTTTTCTTAGTTGCAAGGTATCCAGGCTTTATACTGTAACAAGGTAAGAAATGCTTAACTGAAGCAAGTTAAAGGTAATATAATGTTGTGATCATGGGCTGCTGGGAGAAGTATTATCTTACTGTATTTACCTCTATGCTCCTTGTACTAATAACTGCTGTACATCTACTGTATTTTCCAAACCAACAAAGTCAGAAACGGATCCAGACTAGCAAAAAACACATCTTTAATAAAAACTCAGCTTAAAAGTTTGACTAGCTTGTAAAAATATTTACAATATATGCTCAACAAATGAATAGCTTGAACAGCTTAAATAGCATGTAAATAGATTTACAATATACGCTCAGAAAATGAAATAAAAACCAGTAAACAAGTAAGTAAGCACTTTCGTTTGTCCTAAATGACAAACTTCCTCTGACAAAAAATACATTATTTCCTTTACATTTTAAGCCTTAATGAAATTAGATATATGTTTTCATTCGCCCATCACACTAATAACTTAATAGCACCCATCTGCTTCTCATAAACATACCAACCCCTATACCAAGCAACAAATATAAACTACAACTCTATCGGTAACCAATATTAGAATACATATAAAATAAGGGAAGCATATATATAAAATAGTATACATGTATTTTATATAATCTAACCTAAGACCATATATATATATATATATATATATATATATATATATATATATATATGTTATATACTACAATAATAAAGGCAAACTAACCTGTATGTCTTAAAAGAATGCATATGTATATGCATATATCAAATTCATATAAAACCCAATGAATAATGCATTTAAAATATATAAATATAAATATTTAAAATTTAATATAGGAACTGGATTCTAACATTCCAGGGCTTTAAGTTTCAAAACACTTCCCAACGATAGCATACCATTTAAACCTGGCCAGAAATGTACTCCTAAATGAATATGCCACTTTAGCTCCATTTTCTCAAGAATTAATTGCCATGCACCTCCCCTACTACTACTTTTTAAATTATCCAACACAAAAAAAATCTAAATGAATGTGTGCTATATTGAATAATATGCTTTGCAAGTGCATTTGTATCACTGCCATCTCTAATAACTCTAATGTGTTCTCCTATTCTTTCTTTTAACTTGTGCTCCGTTTTCCCTATGTAAAAACAGGTACAGTGGGTACATAGAGCACAGTTCACAACTTTAGTGGTATCACAATTGAACTTTCCCATTATATTAATGTGACAGTTATTGATGGCTATAGAATTTATTTCTAAAATAAATTTACAAAACTTGCATCTACTGCATTTAAACATGTAACCCTTGGTTTTAGATGTAGAACTAGCTTCAAAACATTTTTTAAGATTATGACCTTTCCTGTAAACAATAGCTGGAAATCCACCAATTTTATTTCTTACTAATGGGTCATTTAACAATAAGGGCCAATTTTTTACCAAAATATTCCTGATGATGTAACTATCAGAACTGAAGTAGTAATAAAACTGCTTACAAAATTATTGAAATGTCCATTTTCTCTTTTGTGAGTGACTTCTTCCATAATATCATTTATGAGAGCAAATGGATAACCTCTATGCATAAACATGGTTTTCATTAAATCACATTCCTTCAAGAAACTGTCCCATCTACTAACCATACAGGCCGCTCTCACAAACTGCCTTTTAGTACAGCCCTCTTTTGTGTGTATGGGTGACTGCTATCATAATGTAACAAACTATTACTATAAGTTTTTTTACAAAAAATTTCTGATAAAAAAGTTTCTGATAAAAAAGACCATGAGACTAACACTTTTTTATCAGAAATTTTTTGTAAAAAAACTTATAGTAATAGCTTGCTACATTACGATAGCAGTCACCCATACACACAAAAGAGGGCTGTACTAAAAGGGCAGTTTGTGAGAGTGGCCCTTATGGTTAGTAGATGGGACAGTTTCTTAAAGGAATGTGATTTAATGAAAACCATGTTTATGCATAAGGGGTTATCCATTGGCTCTCATAAATGATATTATGGAAGAAGTCACTCACAAAAGAGAAAATGGACATTTCAGCCCCCTTTTGTTAGATAGCATCTGTTGGTGAAACTACCATTATGGGAACAAATAATACATCATGTACAGATGTATCTAATAGAAAATTTGAATAATTTTCAAGAAGATAGGACTAACTGTTATGATGATAACAATAAAAGTAAAAATCATTTTGTAAGCAGTTTTATTACTACTTTTAGTTCTGATAGTTACATTATCAGGAATATTTTGGTAAAAAATTGGCCCTTATTGTTAAATGACCCATTAGTAAGAAATAAAATTGGTGGATTTCCAGCTATTGTTTACAGGAAAGGACATAATCTTAAAAAATGTTTTGAAGCTAGTTCTACATCTAAAACCAAAGGTTACATGTTTAAATGCAGTAGATGCAAGTTTTGTAAATTTATTTTAGAAATAAATTCTATAGCCATCAATAACTGTCACATTAATATAATGGGAAAGTTCAATTGTGATACCACTAAAGTTGTGTATTGTGCTCTATGTACCCACTGTACCTGTTTTTACATAGGGAAAATGGAGCGCAAGTTAAAAGAAAGAATAGGAGAACACATTAGAGCTATTAGAGATGGCAGTGATACAAATGCATTTGCAAAACATATTATTCAATATAGCACACATTCATTTAGATTTTTTGTGTTGGATAATTTAAAAAGTAGTAGTAGGGGAGGTGCATGGCAATTAATTCTTGAGTAAATGGAGCTAAAGTGGCAAATTCGTTTAGGAGCACATTTCTGGCCAAGTTTAAATGGTATGCTATCGTTGGGAAGTGTTTTGAAACAAAGCCCTGGAACATTAAAATCCAGTTCCTATATTATATTTGAAATATTTATACTTATATATTTTAAATGCATTATTCATTGGGTTTTATATGAATTTGATATATGCATATACATATGCATTCTTTTAAGACATACAGGTTAGGTTGCCTTTATTATAGTAGTATATAACACATATATATGGTCTTAGGTTAGATTATATAAAATACATATATACTATTTTATATATATATATATATATATATATATATATATATATATATATATGCTTCCCTTATTTTATATGTATTCAAATACTGGTTACCGATAGGGTTGTAGTTTATATTTGTTGCTTGGTATAGGGGTTGGTATGTTTATGAGAAGCAGATGGGTGCTATTAAGTTATTAGTGTGATGGGCGAATGAAAACGTATATCTAATTTCATTAAGGCTTAAAATGTAAAGGAAATTATGTATTTTTTGTCAGAGGAAGTTTGTCATTTAGGACAAACGAAAGCGCTTACTTACTTGTTTACTGGTTTTTATTTCATTTTTTGAACGTATATTGTAAATCTATTTACACGCTATTTAAGCTGTTCAAGCTATTCATTTGTTGAGTGTATATTGTAAATATTTGTACACTCTAGTCAAACTGTTTTTAAGCTGAGTTTTTATTACAGACGTGTTTTTTGCTAGTCCAGATCTGTTTCTGACTTTGTTGGTTTGGATCTATTGTATTTTGTTGTATTTTGATATTTGCCCACAAAGACTGAAATTTGTCAATTGTGATCTATGCTCTATCCTGGTTAATAAATTCAAATAAACAAATAAATAAATAAAACAATAAAACATGTATTGAATGCATTATATGTAAAATTAAGATAATAATTTCCCCTGTTTTACACAGGTGCATATCTAAATTAATCTCCTTGGTTTAAGCTAAAGTCAAGTTTTTTAATCAAATAGGCTTGAAAAGTAACATAAAACTATATAAATTGTGAGGTAAATGGTACTAATTTCTTGCATTCTTAAAGTCATTAGCAACTTTTTCCAATTAGCAAAAGTGTTCAGTAGGAGACAAGAAGTCTACAAGTGCAAGTAATTTATAATGAAAGGGTCTGAATGCTTTATTCTGAGTGAAATTTACAAGACTCTCATGCATCTGCAAAGTTACTAGCTTTTTTCATTACCAATTACTTTTATTTAGAAAGAAGAAGACTGCAGGTGCAAGTAATTACTCTTGAGAGGTCTAAACACTGCCGGCTGAGTGAAAAGTACAAGCCTCAGTGTAATTAACATTTAAAGGAATACTGGCAAGCATGTCAGTGAAAAATGAAGTCTGAAACTATGTGACATGAATAATTTATACAAATAGTTGCCTCCCCGGCAGCCTTAGTACTTAATGGATTTAATATAACTTTGCATAACTTAATTTAGTTAAAAGTAGATAGTACACTTTTTCTTAAAGTTAAAACTTCCTGTTTACTTACTATAAGCAAATATGCAGTTTTTTACATCTGGAAGGGGAACAGAGATAAAAACAGTGAACAATTAGTGTAATGTGCATTAGCATGGGGTCCCCTTCATTTTAGAAAAGGTAGTACCTATGGATTCATCCCTCAATTTGGAGCAAATGTTAACTAGAGTATAAACTTCATTTTTTGAAAATGTAAAGTTAGAAAGGGGTGGGGATTTTGGCTATGTATTTTGGAATGTCTTTTTTGAAGCAAAAAGTCTTGAAAAAATGTGATACAGGTTCAAATGGAGATAAGAAGAAACTACATAAGAGATCAGCCTACCAAACATTAGTGTTTGCATGTAAGCTACAAATTGGAAATGTACATTCAAAAGAATCATCATATGTAATAGGTGAGAGCAATAGCCTTCTATCATAATGTAAATGGCCTTAAAGGTACAGACAAAAAACAAAGAGAAATAAATGAAGAAATTCAAAGTAAAAATAGCAATGCTGCAGAAGACACACTTAGATAGAAATAAGCCTGTGAAATTAACAAAGAAATAATTTCAGGATGAACATTCAGCATAATATAAGGTGGCAAAGGAGAGGGTGGGGTTAATAACAATGATTTGCTAGAAGATATCCAACAGTGGTTGAAGGGCGGGCAATAAAGGCAGATTTGTGGTAGTTAAGGGTTAGTGGCAGTGGAGGAGCATTATGCTGGTATGTATATTCATCTAAAACTACTATTATGGTGCTTAAGAGAATTTTGGGAGAAATAATATGCTTTCGGGAGGGAATATTATTTATGGGTGAGGACTGGAACCTGATTTACAATAGTAAGGCTACAACAGAAAACATAATAAAAGAGGATACATTTCTGAAGAAATAAAGGAGAAAATATGCTATGGAAGATGCAAATTCAGTAGTAAGGACACATAATTCACTCCCCCAAGGTAAAACAACTGGGGTAGGCTGGATAGAAATTATATTTTACAAGAACATGTGCATTTAATTGAAAGCTTTGACAAATATTTATTAGCTATTCTAGATCATATATCAATTATAAGCAAGTGTAGCAATGCACTGTTTATCTTTTTGGCTTTTCCCGGTTAGGGGTCACCACAACGGAACTCCGGTCCGCTAATGATTAGCAGTCGATTTTTATGGTGAAATGCAGTGTAATGAAGTAAAAATGAGACACTGGCATTTTTCAAAAGTGGCCAACATGCAACTTGGGTAGACTTCCAATAAGTAAGAAAATGACAGAAGCTTAGCTAGGGTATTGTGAAGGAGGCAACCCCTGGGGTGCAAGGTGTTAGGTGGCATGAAGATTGGTAGTGGTGTAGAACTGGCATTTATGAATGCCTATATGGAAATGTATTTGCTATTAGGACTGAAGTGATTGCTTCAGCGCTGTATGTTTGGTAAAAGTTGTAGCAAGTCACTTAAATGGAGGAGCAACATTTTCTTTTTTTTTGCTCTAGGGTCTAGATGAGCCAGCTATGACTCTCGGAAAGGGTATTTCTCTAAAATCAAATTGTAGTTATCCCCAGTGAAGCAGTCAGCCCATAGGATAAACCACTGTTGGCCATAATCAGCTGCAAGCAGTGGTTAACAGAAGGATCTAAGATCAACATAAATCAGGCTAAAAACCTGGAATGAAAGTAAAGGAAAGGAAATACTCAGAGCTCAAGTATCTCAGGAAGAAGAGGAAATAGGTGAAGTCAAAGGAGAATGGCAGCATCCCAAAACATAATTTATGAAGATTAAAACAGATATATGGTTGAAAAAAGAAATAAGGTATGTAAGGAAAGCTGGTGGTGGAATGTATATATCCAGTAAGTTATACAAAAGAAAGGCGTGAAGGAAAAAGTGGGAGAAAGAAAAGATGGACTAGGTTAAAAAGGAAAACTGACTAACAAAGAGGCAAAGAGAGCACTTGCAATAGCAAAAAAATAAGGCATTGGAGGCACTCCACCAGCTTCTGAAAAAGTGATACAGCAGATAGCATAAAGAAATTCTATCAAGATGCAAGGAAAGACAGAACAATAAAGATGACAATCATCAGACACAATCCATAATGGAACAAAAGCATAGAAGCAATATTAGTATGAACCTGAAAGTTGAAAAAAAGTAATTCATAAATGCTGCCTCACATAATGTATCTACTTATCTTAGTAACTGAGAAAAAAATCTACCAACCACCTAGGCAAGGATACCCCAAGTAGACTCCAGAGAATTAGTCCTCAGGTAGACAGCAAATGTTGGAGGTGTGACGGGGAAGAAAGTGGTACTTGGGAACATATTTTCTGAGAGTACGGTGGGTTGGTGGACTTTAAAGATTTCCTGCGAGATGCACTGTCGGAGATGCCGGGTGGGCAGATTGGTGTGACAAGGGAGATGATTTTTTCTGAGCTATGATACAGAATCAGAATTGCCAAGACATGGTAAGGCCTTGCTGTGTCTAATTATGGTGGCTGCCAGAAAAGCAATTACTAGAAAATGGAAATCAAAATCCAAACCAACTATATTAGAAGTAGTGAATATAGAAACAGAGGTAAAACAACTGGAATTGAGATCTTTAGAAAAGGGTAGGAGCAAACTACATAGGAAAAAATGGGAAATGTGGGAACAATACATACAGGGGAAAAATGAGGTTTAAAAGAAGGCAGGACTTAAATGAGCTGTATAATGTTTGACTGAAAATGACTGGGTAAATTATAAATAATGTATAATGTTTGCAACTGGGAGTGTGCCAGTATGGTTTGTGTTGTAAAATGCTTGCAACTAGGATTGTGTCAGTGTGGTTTGTTTCCATTTATATAAATGTATGATTGCCTACGTTGTAAATAATGGTTTAATAAAGATGTTTCTTGTTTTAAAAAAGGAGGCAGGAATTGAATAACTTATGTAATGTTGCTTAGGTTATATGATATATAGCAATATATGTGAAGTATAATGTTTGTGAATTTTAATTTAGTACAGTTTGATTACTTTTGTATAAATGTAAATTTGCCTATGTCAGAAGTGATAATTCAATAAAGGTGTTAAAAAACACCTAGTCAAGACTGCAGACAAAGCTTGTATTTTTAGTGCTCTTGTTCTTTAATAGTAAAAACAAGAACCTCATATTTTTCTGATGAAGTTCTTGTTTTTACTATTAAAGACTGAAAGAGCTAAAAAATACAAGCTGTGTCTGGAGCCTTGCCTAGGAGGTTGTTAGAATTTTTCTACGTTACTGAGCTTGGTTTGTGTTCTACTATGCTTCTGGTGTTCTGCGTCTACTTATCTACATTTCTACCTTCTTCTTTCCTCCTTACAAATCCCCCCAGACATTCATCTCACTTCTCACCAAAGGCATGATTCCTCCTCCTTTCCTTTTCTTTTGACTACAGACCTAAGTGTTATTTTCTGTACACCATCTACTTCTATCATTTCTCCTTTCATTAGTAATACACCACACTTCTCCTATTGCATGTATATGTAACATTATATAATAGGCATATTCTCATGCCTCTTGTAAATAGCATGTTTTGAAATTATTAATGAAAATATGAACAGACTATATTTGATGCCTAGAAAAGGCAGTAGGATGTAACTGCAGGAACACCTGAATGGGCCACTAGGCTGTAATGAGTAAATTTTCTCTGTACTGATCTAACCATATCATACACTGCCCTGTCTCATATTTAGTCATTGTAAAGTGAAGTTTTCTTCCTGACCTCTGCTGAAAATGGGTACTGCGCAGTTAAACTTTCAAAGTTATCACATGCAGATAAACACGAAGTAAAAATGAATAGTTTACAGGTCCAGATTTTGTGCATATTCAGAAGACACACCTGTTTAAAAATGAATATAAGAAGTTATCGCTGATAGGATATGAAGTTTTCTTTTTTCTTTCTTTTTTTTATTTTTCCCACCCTAACTCAGTGTCCATCAAGCTCCCCTCCATCTACTTGCTCCACTGCAAGCCATTCATTCCTTCAAGTAGCAAGAGATCCACAGCTCATTCATTCATCCTGGGATGACAGCAAAGAGTAGAGGCATCACCTATCAGGGGCCTTGTTTTTTTTTTTAGTTAAGAGATGGGTGACAGAACCAATCACTCTATATCTGTAAGATGTTTTAAAACCATTCCTGAAATATGTTAAAAGCTTTATATGGGATACAAATTAATTTTTTAAGATGTTATATCAATGGTATACAACTAATGAAAAGACAGTTTATATGTTTGTTACACTAGATGTGAACTCTTTATTTACAGTTATTCCCAGTTGTTATGGGGTTTAGGCAGTTAGAGAACATATTTGCAAAAATGGTATATTTACAAGAAGGAGAACTGAAACAATATGCTTCTTATAAGAAACTGTTTTAAGAAGTAATGTGTTTTTATTCGGAAGCAGTTGTATCATCGGGCATTGGGAGTGGCAAAGGGCACTTCAGTGGCCAGCACTTATGCCAGTATAGCCTGGAGTCAGTGGGAAGATAATTACATGGGGCATATGTGACCAGTATTTTTGTATTATAAATGATTTTTAGAGGATATATTTTTATCTAGAATAATAATGAATTAAGTTTGAAACAAGTTGTGAATTTTTATAGGGAATAGTACAAGTTTTTCTGAAATTTAAACTGCAATTTTCTGAGAAATAAATTCATACTTTAGATATAACCATAAAGGAGGATGAGATGGATTTATCTACTACAATTTTTAGGAAAGAGATGCAAGATGATAGATACCTACACAGATGGAGTATGAACATGAAGCATGTTTATAAGGGTAGAGTTAACAGGCACTTTTTAAGATATAGTAGGCTAACTACAGATGAAGAAATTTATAAAATACAGGTTCAACAAATGAAAAAAAAGAGTTTGAAGAGAGACAGTATGAAAATCACCTGTTATCCGAAGCACTAGATTATGTGACTAAGGAACGACATGGTCAAGCAAAGCCCTTTTTTTCAGATATACTGCAGGAAACAACTTTCAGTTATAAGAGTATAGTGAAAGCACATTAATTAACCCAGTACAATTCTAGAACTGATGGGGTTATAAATATTATCACAGATAACTGGGCAATATTAAATTCTACACTGGAGTTAAGAAGATGGATAGGTGAGAAGCCAAAATTTGCTTATAAAAAGTGTAAAAGTTTAAAACAGATCGGATGTTGTCAATTTTCATTCTGTCCTCAACTGATGGGTTTGGATCTGAGTCCTTGGATCCAATTTGGCTGCTGTAAAAGCTCATGGCAAACTTGAACATTCAAGCTTCTCCCTTACTCAGAATGCATTACCTCAGATCTTGTTTGCCACCTCTAGGTGAAAGACATAGTTTTTCATTTTCTCTCGAGCTACTAAATATATAAGTAATTTTTCCATAACTTTCTCTTCCCTTTAATTATTTTCCTATGTATTAGTGTACTGGTGATACTATTGTTAGTGTCTCTCTCTCTCTCTCTCCTTTTTCTTTTCTCCCTTGCACTTTGTTAATACATTTGCATAGTCTTACTACCTTTGCAGGTAGTTTTTCAACCTCTTTCTTGTATTTTTAAAAAATGTTTTTTTCTACAATATTTTCTAATATATATATATATATATAAATTGCATCCTCACTGTTTTTTGTCTGTTGCTTGTTTGTTGTGGTATTTGCTGATTGTGTGTTATGGCTGAAAAGGAGACAAGCCTAGCTGGCTTTAAAAAATGTGGAAAGTGTAGTCAGAAGATACCTCTTTCTGACTCACACACACTCTGTGTTTTTTGCTTAAGCTCTCTCCACCTCCAGGAAAAGTGTGCGATCTGCCTTGCTTTCAACCCTAGAGCTTTAGTATATCAAAGAAATAAACTGATTTTAAAGGGTCTCTTGCCTTCTTCTTTTGATGAAGCTATCTCTGGAGCATCTAAAGAGAAACCACAGAAGATATCTCATGCTTCTCGAGCACCCCTTCTGTATCCTCCAGGTCCTTGGAGAAATCAGTAAAAAGGACTTCTTTGGATCCTATTGTCTTATCTGATCCTTTGAAGAAGAAGAAACCAAAACTCTCAGATCCATCCCTTTCCTCCAATCCCACAACATCTAAAAATCTCTCCTTGGAGCTGACAGTTTCTTTGGATCTGAAGTCTCGGAAAAGCAAAGATTCATTGAATTGGAAGACCTTGGATCAGACACTAAAGTCAACCTTGCCTGCTTTGCATAGAACAAGGTATTCCCCATCATTAGATCCAGTTCCCTGAAGAGTACCTTCCCCTTTTTTGGAGAGACCTAAATCTCCATCTTCTCTATCCTCCTGCTCTTCTTGAAGTCTAACCAAGGAAGATGTAGAGAGATTAGTGAGAAAGATCCTCTTGGCACAGAGCCAGCCTACTCCTTTCTCACCTCCTACCCCATCAGGTCAGGAGACCCATACATCCACAGCACCTCCACTATCATTTCCTCCTTTGACTCCTATCGGTGTTTCAGAGCCCTCGGATCTAAGTCATCCGGACCCATCTGCTTCGGGTCAGAGAATATTCTTAACCTCAGATCCAAGACTTGCTCTGAGCTCTTCGGTCCAGTCATGTCCGGAAAGCTCTTGAAGCCAATACTACCCTGTCAAAACTGAGGTTCTGCAGTTGATTCCAATGGTTTTGGAGCCATCTCTGCATCTCGGAGCTTTGGCAGTAGTTAGTTCGGTTCTGATTTTGGCCTCAGGGTGGCTGACTTTGGAGCAGGAGGGACTAGAGATCAGTGGCTTGCTCTCTCAGATCCAGGTTCCTATCCTCTCTAGGATGGTCTGCCTTTAGGGTTTTGGAGAAAGCTTTGTCTGCACCTCTAACTCAATTGGTGCTTAATCCCTAGTATCTAAGTCTACTTCTATTCCAATAATCATAACTATCCTCTCTACAGGGACACCTGATACCAAAACCCCAGGCTTCCCATCAGGGTCCTCTCATCTTCTGACACCTCCCCAGAGTATCCCACCAAGGAGGTCCCTAATAAAAGAACATGCAAGAGAAAGCATACAGATTCCCCTCAATCTGTCACCAAAGATACAGATTTTAATGAGGGTGAAGGGTCCCCATGATCACCTCATGATGATGTCTCATTCGAAGACATCCTTACATCCTGAAACAGAGAGGTGGCTGGAAGCCAACAATCCTTTGTCAGAAGAATCTGTACTCCTGGAGGCTTTTGGTACTGGCCCATCTACCTCCTAGGTGGTCCCGCCTGCCGAAGAGCTCATCGATTTGGTCTCTCAGACAGCATGGAAGGATCCTGAAACCACTGAGCCCATCCCCAGGAAGCCCAAACAAATTATGACTCACCAAGATGATAGACAGTTTTGGTCCAAAGGTGTACCAGTGGATGACATGGTTGTGGCAGCAGCCACTAAGAAGGAATTGGCAGAAGAAAGTTCCTCTTTTTATCTTCCCAACAAGGAGATGCAGGGGATGGATAGATTCAGGAACCATGTATATGCTTCAGTGACCTTCCCCATAAGGTCTCTGAACTACTTGGCACAGTTCACAAGACTACAGATGAACCTAATTAAGGAACTGTTAGACACCCTCTCAGGAACCATTGCCGAAGAGGTGAAGACATCGGTCACTTCTCAGTTGGCTACCATACAGTCTGTTTCCAACTCTTGCATGAGGCTCATCTCTAATATAGCAGAAGGAACCTCAAGGGCAGTGGGTTCAAGCATTTCCATTAGGGGGACAGGCCTGGATGCATTTGTGTGATTTTGTGGAGTCCTATAAGTCTTCGTTCATCAATGTTTCCTTTGACAGCATGTCACTTTTTGGTCTCAAGGTAAAAGATACAGTATCCAGAGGTGTGAGAAGGATAGAAAGATCCTTTCTGCTGTGGGCATACATTTTTCCACTCCTCAAATCTCCTTTTCAAGGAATCATTGAGGTTGTGGTAAAATGTGGTTCAAAAAGTCTCAAGGTGCTTTCCAGGACACACATGGAGGAGACTGCCCCAGGGGTGGAGGGGCAAACTCTAATAGTAGATGCTGATCTTGTGGCAGAGGTAGCCCATAGAAACAAGGGTCCAGAGATTCATTCTTTGGCAAACCCTTCCAGCGTTCCTGAAAGAAGGCCCGATTGTCCACCTCTGGAGGCAATCAGGGGTCACTTGTCTGTGCACCAGAGAGCCTGGCTAAAAATAACATAATTTACTTAGATGCAGAGGATCATTTCCAGAGGTTATACAATACCATTTTCCCTTATTCCTCCCAATTCAAGAAAATTCTCTGATGTTCCACCCAGTCAGAGGGAACAAGCAGCAGTTCAAATACAAAAGCTGCTAGATAAAAGGGTCATCCAACATGTCCCCATAGACCAGATAGAATCCAGAACTTACTCAAGGTTCTTTTTTTCTGTCAAAGAAAATAGGGGACTGGAGACCAGTTCTTCATCTCAGCATTTTAAACAAATCCATTTGAAAGACCAAGTTATGGATGGTCATGGTTTAGTCCATTTTCCATTTTTTGGAGAAGGACAATTGGATGTGCTTGCAGACCTTCAGGATGCACACTATCACATAAAAATGAACAGGTGGTCCAGAAGGTTCTTACATTTCCAGTTGGGGGCCAGTCATTATCAATTCAGAGTGATGCCCTTTGGTCTCACCACAGCCCCCAGGATGTTTACCAAATGGATGTCAGTAGTAGCAGCTCACTTGAGAATGCAGGGATTCCTGGTGTTTCCATACTTAGATGACTGGTTCATATCTGCCCTGACCAGGCATCAGCTCATCGTAGCAAGGGAAAAGGTGATCAAACTTGTACTCTACTAAGAATAACTATAAACTACAAAAAATATCAACTATAACCAAATCAAATTCTAGAGTTCATAGGGGCACTACTCAACATAAAATCATCAATAGCCTCACTTCCCCTCTCTAGAGTTCAGACAATAAGAGCACAAGTGAAAAACATAGTTTTCAATACCAGAGTTTCAACCCGCTTAGTCCTTCAGGCTCTGGGATCAATGCTGGCAGCAATAACATTAGTGCCTTTGGCCAGATTTCACATGAGAATCCTTCAATGGATGCTGGCCTCCCAATGGTCAATTCTTCATCTTTCCTTATCTGCCCCAATATGAATCACAACATATGCAAAAGGGACCAGATTGGTGGATTCAATCAGATCAGGTTTTACAAGGCTGTTTATTCATCCCCTCTCAGCATTACCTAGGGAAGACAGTCCAAGGCACGTGGTCCCCCGAAGAGGCAAATTTGCATATCAATGCTCTTGAATTGAGGGCAGTGCTTTTAGCATTGCAAGCCTTTCAGGATGCTCTCCCTTCTGGAATGATTGCAATACAAACAGGCAACATGTCAGTGGTTTGGCACATCAACAAACAAGGAGAAACCAGAGTGCATCCCCTATGTCAAGAAGTGCTCAGGGTATGGCAATGGACAATATCTTCCAACCACTTTCTGATAGCAACACACATTCTGGGGAAGTCCAACATGCTAGCAGACAACTGGGCAGGATATTCTACTACCTCATGAGTGGTCTTTCAATCAGACAGTAGTAGAAATGATTTTCCACAGGTGGGGTCAGCCATCCTGCGATCACCTTGCTTCCACCTTGAGCAACAAGTGCAGCAGCTACTTTGCTCTAATCTCCCCACAGGGAGAATCACCAAGGGATGCCCTCCTTCATGATTGGCCCCTGGTCTGCTCTACACATATCCCCCAATTCCTTCAATCCCAAAGTTTCTACAGAGAGCTACCAGGTTGAAGAGCAAAGTCATCCTCATTGCACCCTTTTTGCCTCAACAGATTTGGTTCCCCTTCATGTGGCCTCATTTGATTCATCAACCCTAGATCCTGGACCCAGCTCCAGATCTGCTGTCTCACCATAGAGGTGTGATACATCCGGACCTCTTGAGTTTCAGGCTAGCAGCTTAGTTTCTCCATTTCCAGTAATAGCCAGACAACCTATGCTCTCAACCCCTGTCCACCAAATTTTATTTTCCCTAAAACCATCTACAAGAAAACTTTATGCTAGTAAATGGAAAAGATTTGTACGTTGAGCACTTCAGAATAATGTGGACCCCTTTTTTGCTCTGATTCATACTATCCTGGAGTTCTTGATGTTGCTTTTAAATCAAGTGGCCAGTTCTTCAGCAGTAAAGGTTCATTTAGCAGCGATTTCCAATTTCCATATTGGTCTTGATGGCTCATCACTTCCTTCCCATAAACTTTGTAAAACCTTTCTACAAGGAACACTTCTGTTAAGATTAAAGATCCTACTCTGCTGTGGGACTTAACTCTGGTCCTGCAAGCTCTGGTCCTTCCTCCCTTTGAACCTGCACATAATTGCGATCTCAAATTTCTTTCTTGGAAAACATTGTTTTTGGTGGCCATTACTTCTGCCAGATGAATTTCATAGATTCAGGCCTTGTCAGTAAATCCTTCATACCTGCATTTTTCATAAGGATAGAGTTACATTATGAATGAATGCATCTTTTTTGCCCAAAGTAGTGTCAGAGTCCAACATTAACCAATCTATTAATCTGCCAGTTTTCTTCCCAAATTATACAAACAAAGACAAATATTTGTTGCATTTACTAGGCGTTCACAGGAAATTGTATTTCTATCCACACAGAACTTCAGAACTTCAGCTCAAGTTATTTGTTTCCTTTGCTGAAGGGAAATTGGGCAAGCCTGTGTCTAGAGTTTCCCTAGTCAAATGGCTTACTAATTGCATTTCCTTTATTTACAATAAGTTGAACTTGCCTTTACCTAAACTGTGTGCTCACTCAACAAGGTCAATAGCAACTTCCTCAGCCTTTCATTCAAGAGCCTCCATGGATGATGTGTGCAGCAACAACTTGGGCCTCCCCTCACACCTTCATCGCTCTTACAAACTGGACTTAGTTTCCAGAGGTAGGGCATCATTTGGCTCAATGGTGCTTAGGAATATCCTTCCTTGAGGCCACTCTGGGATTTAGGTAGCTGGCGACTCTGTCCCATCAGTTGAGGACAAAATGAAAATTGACAACATCAGATAAAAAGTATGTACTTACCATAACATTCCGTCTGTGTTGTCCATTTTCATTCTTCCTCAACTCTCCACCCACCAACCCCAAACCTTAATTTTTCTGGAACAGCAAGTTTTTGTGGTCTCTCCTCTCACTGTATAGCTCCAGAAATAGCTTTGTTTTACCTTTTCTGCCATATATTCCTTAAGGTTCCTGACATAAGAGTAAGTTTTATTCTTCTGCTATAGTCAGCAAACAAGATATGAGATAATGGGGGTTGGTGCATTCTGAGTAAGGGAGAAGCTCAAGGTTGCCACAAGCTTTTACAGCGGCCAAGTTGGATCTGAGGGTTTGGATCTGAACCCATCGGTTGAGGAAGAATGAAAATAGACAATACATATGGAATGTTATGGTAAGTACATAACTTCTTCTTATGTTATAAAGACTTGAACTGTCAGAAAGCTGGTTTAACTAGCAAAAAGAAAGTCACTTGTTACAACTGCTCTTTTTGTAAACCTATATTAAGTGGTTGATTTTGTCCATCCAGTGAGTAAGAAATTGTATAAATATACTTGTTTTGCCACATGCATTATTGATAATATAGTTTATCAATCAGCATGTACAGCTTGTTCTAGTTTTTATATAGGAAAATGTAATAGAAAGTTGAAAGAAAGAATTTCAGAGCACTTGAACATTAAAGTGTTACTAATAATTCTCCTGTGAAATGTGGAAGAAATGGGTACGTAGAGTTGTACAAAGGATAATGTATGAAATAAGAGGAGGTGATATTGCACTTGAAATAGAAATTGCAGAGTATAATTGGATTGTTAGGTTGCATGCTAACATAAGACTAGGTTTGAATTCTTCTGTTAGCATAAAACCTCTACTGACAAAGAAACAAATGCATTTATAGAAATTATTCTGGCTGCATTTTTAACATATTTTATATATTTTACATATTATATTATTTTTATGTGTATAGTTTTAAAAGTATATGTAGAGTTGAGTAAACAAATTCAGATTCTTGACTGGTTGTTTGTAATCATGTGAATACTTTAAAAGGGCATGAGACTGCAATTTAATAAGCAATGAGAAAGGGTGATAACCTGAAAGTTTTACTCTCATTTCAATAAATTTTCTTTGGTGCTTGGAGTTCTGGCTTGTGCTATTGGATTTCTTGTATTTGGGTGCTGCTGAGCTCCTGTATACAACCTTGCTCTATTATTGTTGTTTCGTGCACTTAGTGAACACCCAGGAGGCTGTGATGAGATCTAATGGCAGTGCCTGAAACAAGCAGTGACTTGCTGAAAGCCTGAAGTGCAGGAACCTCCTGGAGTGCCTCTCTATCTAGATGTGATAGTAGACATCCTTGAGGTCCACTGAGCACATCAAAACATCCTTCCTTAGAAGAGGTAGTATTGACTGTACCATCACCATCTGGAACTTGGTTTGTTTGTCAAAGAGGTTTAACTTGCTGAGGTCCAAAATGAGTCTGAGGCCCTTGTTCTTCTTTGGGACCAAAAAGAATCTTGAATAGAACCTGGATTCTATCTGGTCTGGTGGGACCTCTTGGATGACTATTTTCCATAACTGATTTCAGATCTCTACTGCTGCCTCCCTTCTTTGATGGGGTGGCATGTCTGGAAGAGATTTCTGTCTTGTTTTTGGGGTGGCATGAAAATGAATTACACAGCCTCCTGAAATGACACTCAACATGCAGGAATCTGATTTGATGGCCTCCCAAGCTTCTATGAGAAGAGATAAGTGTCCCCCCAACTACCTCCAGAGTGCAGCAGTCAGGCAAATTTTTGGGACAATGACAAAGCTTGGAGAAGTGTCCTCTGAAGACCTAATTCTGTGGGCTACGTTCATCCCTTGGGCAGCATCCATTACAGTTACCCTCTCTGCCTCAGGAGGAACCTGTAGCTGGAACATCTTGGAGAAACTCTTGTGATTTTCTGAAGAACATCTTTCTCCCCCTTGATTCCTAGAAAATGTCCTCTGTGGGGAGGAGAAATGTACTCCCATGGCAGATAACATCTTGCCTGCTCCAAGCAAAAGTATCTAACTATGGAACTGAATAAAGTGGTCCCATCAAAGGGGGTATTGAGAAAGGATGGTTTGAAGCAGTTTAAGAAGTTACAGAAGCACACCTAAGCATTACAGTGAATAACTATGCTGGTGCTTGCTTCTTGAGCCATACTAGTGACTGCGTATGAGATGAGACACAGGGATACATATGACATGGATTGCATAGTGACCAAATGAGTTTCCAAGATATTATGAGACTCTATCAAGGGTTGAGCTGCCACTGACTTAGAAACTTCAGAGATTAGATCCCTCTGAAGCCTAGTCAAATATGCCATGTAACTTAGTGCATGAAGGGCAAACAAGGCTGAAGCACAGGTGCTCTTCCTAAATCGGTCTCGTCCAAGATCTCTTTCCTGCTGATTGCAGTGACAACAAAGGCATCCACGGAGGGACCTTTTATTCGAAAGAACCTGCCATTAGGGAACCCAAACCTTGTTTGTTTTAAAGGGAATAGGCTCCACCACATTAGGCTCCCTTCAAGTCCTCCAGGGCACTAGGTCAATGAGTGCGTTTGGAGGAGGTACCACCCCAGACGTGGATGGGCCCACACCAAAGGTTTCAAGAAAGAAGAACAATTCTGGGGAAGGGCCTTTGTGGTTGTACCCTGGTTATCTTATCAGTACTAGAAGGTTGTTGAATGAAACATCATCTTGGGGGGACTTACAGGATCCTTCCCCTTCGATGAAATCAGAGTCCTCGATGAGAGATTTTTCAGGAGAGTTTAGGTGCTTCCTCTTATACTGGGTCTTCCTGTGCACCTCCTGGGGGAAGAGACTGGAGGACCAAGGAAGCAGTAGGAACTCTGAACCTGAGGCTGTTGAAGCCTGTTGGTGTTGGCTATCCCAAGAACAGCTCATGAGAAACCAAGACTCTGGAAGGACTAGAGGATTGGAACAGATCTGACACTGAAAGAAATATCTTGGGGAAAGACAAAATTCTCTCTACAACACTGAATGCTGAAGCTGACTTTGGACAAACAGAAAGGGAGAAAGTTCAATCTGAGGAAATAAAAGAAACCCCTGTTTTAAACATTGGCTCAGCTGGATTCAATGTCAAGACCAGAGGTGAACTGTCCACACCTGAGGCACCTTAGGACAGGGATGGTTTTGGCAACTTCAGAATTGACACTGATCCAGGGCCCACAGCACCAGGATACATTCAGTTTCAAGGAGGATAAAGTCAAGTGCATCAAGGCAGAAGTCAGTGCTCAGGGCAGCCAAGCTGTCTGTACTGACAACAGGGTGACAATGGCTAGCATTGGAGCCAACATCACTGTCACAAAGAGGTGGGCCAGGGGAGGAGCAATAAATGTTGGGTTTGAGGGAAATGGCTACCCCACCCTTGGACAGGGGGTGAGGGGATAATCCCCATGGCCATCTGGACCTTCAGGAAATGTTTGCATGAGCTGCTCTTGACACTCCTGGAAGACCTCACAGACTGTGAAGAAGCCACAGAACCAGATGTACTGGATCAAGGCATGGGCTTAGCTACCTCATGGATCTAAAAGGGAGATGCCTGAACCTAGGGGTTAAGGAGAAAACTCCAACTCTGGAGGGACAGCCATGGATGGAGAGTGAATCCAACTGGATTCTGGGGCTTGAAATAATACTTGGAATGTCCATACAAGGTGACCTGTTCAGATCCAAGGTCTAAGTCAGAAGAGGCAGGGACCAGTACCAGTACGGCTCCAGTTCCAGATTCAAGGAAGTTGCTAGGGGAGCTGAGGACATAAGGGCCTTTGGATCCACCTGCTCCAAAAGAGGGGAGGATAGAGCATCTTTTCCAGTCTTTAGATTTAGAAGTCTCTTTTTCCTCTATTTTTTCTTCCCAGTTTACCCTATCCTCCTTTTCTCTTTCCTTATCTGCCTCTTTTACCTTCTTGTCAGCAAACCATTTTGAAGGTGATGGGGAAATAGCCTGAACAGACCCAACAGAAAGAGGAGGGAAAGGACCTTTTAACAAAAACTTAGCTCAATAATCTGCAGAGCCTTGACATAGAAAGCTGTGTAAGCTTGGCAATGAGGATCTAGATGGCAGTACCCAGACATATACATTTGGCATGTGTATCTTGGGTGGCAACTTGTGCCCATCCCTTGAGCACTTTTTGAACATTGAGGTTTTGTCCACGATAAGGAACTTTAATAACCAAGGTAAACACCAAGTCCCAAAAAAATATCCAAACACCATGGGAACTACACAAAGGATAAATCTAAGTCTTGAAGTATGCAAATATATATGAAAAACAGCAGAAATACCAGCTTTATACAAAAGCAGAAAGGAAATTTAGTCCACCAAAATGATAATCACAAAACTAGAGACATGCTACCTAAACCTGCATAATGGATGTAAACAAAGAATACACTTATACTAAAAAATATTACCTTAACACTATAATTATATCTAACAGTGAATGACAGAAGAAAGCTATCCAAATTAAAAGGCTGATAAGACAAAAAAGCACTTGGCTGTATAGACCTTTGTTGGAACACATCTAACCCTTGGAATTGGTAAACAAGATATGGGGAGATTTAGACATGCAATATATTAAGATTTAGACATGCAACATGTTATGCAGAGAAGGCAGTGCTTTGCAGCTGAAGATTCTGAACTGCTGACTTTGGATCCAATCAGAACTGATAAAACTACAGGTTGAGGCAAATGGAAAAGACACTGAGTCTCAGATTCATTCCCACAGTCAACTTGGTGGAAAAAAATACATCAGGACTATAAACAAAACAAAAATTACAATGAAAAGAAATGTCCCTCTAACTCAACCATCTTAAGGGTTTAAAAATGACTTCTTGCTGCAAGGAGCAAAACAAAACAACTTATTAGTGGTGAAAAAAAAGACTGTCAACTTCAAGAGAGAAGTACAGCAGCATAGGTTAACTTGTACAAAAAAGTATATATTGAATAGATTACTGTTGCACTGGCATATCATATATCATATACCATGTGGAACATATCCTGCCAAGATATTAGATGTCTGGCCAGTCCATTAAAGCTATGAGCACCCTCATTGTTCATTGCACATTCACTCAAGCATGCCATGTGCTGGTATAAGGACATACGGCACAGAAATTCAGAGCACTCTTCTCCTAAAGAGGGAGGCTGAAGCCTAGAGCTCTAGAAGTATATCAGGCACAATAATGTTATGTCAAAAAACTAATCAGTGTTATAGACACCCCACCAAGGTCAGGAAGATAGCAGAAAGAAAATGGGGGAAGGGTATTTGTACTGGACCAGTGATGCATACCTCAGAGATACAGGGTTTGATTCTGATCTACTGTCATGGTAAGTTATCTTACAAAACTGTACTATGTTCATCATTAGATCACTCCTTCAGTAGCATAGACAAAGTATGCTACTGTAACCACAAAACTAGAGACATACTACCTAATGTTTGCAAACAAAGAATACACTTATACTAAAAAAGATTACCTTAACAATATAATTATATCTAACAGTAGAAGACAACGAGGAAAAGTAGAAAAATGAGATTAATAATGGAGAAGTTAAAGAAATAGAAACTGAGGTTATGGAGTACCTGCAAAGTGAAGGATTTAGTGTAGAAAATCTAATTCAGAAAGCACCACAACAGGATAGAGTAATGGATAGCCAAATTAAGGGGAAACCAGTGGCGGCTGGTGACTTCAAATTAAAGGGGGGCTGCAGGCGACAGCTGAATGGGTGGGGCCAATGGGAAGGGCTGTGGCCAACCAGAAAGGGGTGTGGCTATGCTCAAAACCACAACAACTGGAACTTTAACTAAATACGCTGCCCTTGGTGCTAAACCGTCATTACAAGAGTCCAATCAAGACAAAATGAAGTGTAGAAGAAAAAATATTTCAATGCACTGGCTACATGACAGCTTACTTAATATCTAGATGGAAACACAAAGGTTCTGAGGCATGAAAAAATAAATTAATTTTTAAATACATTACTGGAATTCCAGTCAAAATCAAGTATAAAAAAAACAAGCAGCACTCAACTCAAACCACTTCGCCTTGCAGTGCAGTTCTAATTATAATTTATATTCAGCTTTATAAAATTACCAAGTAACATGCTGAAAGTAGCAATCTCTGCAATACCCCCACTTGTAAAAATGTTTCTTATCCAAAAAAGACCTGCTGCCTGACAACTATCTACTGTTTCATGGGGAAGACATGATCAAAGTAAAAAATGAACAGCAAACAAGAAATAAGCTCAAGATAAATGGCTTAAAGCATTACTGCACAAGTTATGGAGCACACATGATAGATTGGCATTGTTTAGTTTACGGGTAAAGCCTGCAAAGATGACGGCAAGTCTCCAACAAATGTAATGAGCTTCTGAAAATACTATAATCCTGTCCTTTATTACAAATACTGCCATATGCATTTCAATACCTAATGCTTATATGTTATCTAGTTATGTAAATATTCTCTGCATGGCAACAACAAAAAGGATTTCAATGTTAGTAATTCTTTAACAGTATGCTTATTAAAGCTTACTTGCATCTTACAATCTCCAGCAAGCTTACCTGATGGTCATTAAAGCATTGCTACTTAAACACACAGCAACAGGGTGCTGCGACAGCATGCATTTTCTGAATAATAAGCATATATCAACAGTATAAAAATATGACAGAAAACCAGAACATTCTTTAAAATCAAGGACAGATAAAAAGCCACTGTCATACTTGTGTCTGCTTTGGATGGGGGAATACTCTGCACACTTACACTGCATAACTGCTCCTTGCCTTGCTTGGACTCATCCAGAGTCACTACATGGGGGAGTAGGGTGCAACAAGTATTTCACAATTTGAAATGTCTCTGGATGGCTCTGACACTCATACCTCTCAATCTCAGAGCAAGAAATCTGGACAAAGCCATACATAGAAGTGGGACACAGGCCCAAATATAAGGACAATTTTTAAATATTGCTCTTATAAACTTAGAAAGATAATATAATAGTAGTAGGTCTTGCATTAGTATGAATTTTCTGAAGGGTATGAAATCTGAAACTCAAATGTCTGCCATTATTTTCTAACTTCAATCTTTAATGATTTTGCCACTAATTTGCCAGAAAAACACAATTTTATGAAAAATGGACCAAAAATGTGATGCAAAAATATAAAGTTGCCACACAATACACCTGGGAACCTGTCAAAGAAGGGACACCTTTTTAATATTAGTACTGTTAACTTGAGCAACTGACAAAAATAAGAGAATCTACATACATTTCTGAAATAAAAATAATCTATAACTCTGATCATTACAGTTATTTATAATTGTAAACTCTCCACTTTTTCTTCCAAAATTGCCATAGGGGGAGAGCAACATTTTGAGCCAAAATTGGGGACAGTTGAGAGGTTTGGATATTCCTAATTCTATAAAGTGATTTATTTGCACGTACCTTTCAACCTTTTAATGCAGGAAATCTGGACAAGGCCAAATATTTTGGAGGAACATACAAACACTACTAAAAATTGCTCTTGTATAAACTTAAGGCAGTTGACAGAATAACAGGTCTTGCTTTAGCATGCATTTTTCTGAAGGTTATGACGTCTGAAACTCAATGTCTGTTATTATTTAGTGACTTCATTCCTAAATGATTTGCCAGAAAACCACAAATTTTATGAGGAACAAACCAAAAATAAGAAGCAAAAATCTATTCATTCTGCAAAAATCTGGACAACTGAGAGGTACAGTTCAGCCGGGGCTGTCTTTGAGTTTGCTGCCCTTCCCCCCTCACAAAATCATGGTCGAATGGAGCCTCCCCCTACAGCCATTCCAATGTCCCATTCTTTGGTTATTTCACCCCATTTACTATAAACATTGTAATGTGTGTACTGCTTTACTTCTGCAATGATTTGGATTTCA
Organism: Protopterus annectens; assembly: GCF_019279795.1. Classification (NCBI taxonomy): domain Eukaryota; kingdom Metazoa; phylum Chordata; order Ceratodontiformes; family Protopteridae; genus Protopterus; species Protopterus annectens. The sequence goes on from NC_056738.1 coordinate 131,099,850, forward strand.
TTCGAAAGTTTAATTTTGCATTTTACAGCACAAACACTAATAGATATCTGCTAAACAAAGCAATGGAGTTTCACAATGAAAATAGACTTAGCATTAAAACGTCTCTGCCTTTGAAACTTACATTCATTGAAACAGCATTGAAATCCACATTCAAAGAAAATACATTTTGCCAGTGGCAGATAAAGATTAACTATGGGCTGTTTTCAAATCATAGGCCCCTTGCACACGAAACATACATGTGCTCTTTGATACACCTTCCTGACTGTATTAAATTATATTGTTTTGAACATTTTTCCAGTAAACAATGAAACAAAATGCATGCACCAATAATGACAAAACTGCCCAATTCAGAACATTTCCATCATAAAAGTCTATTCAAACTTCTACAGTCCTATCAGTAAATATGCACAATCTCTGAAGTAGAAAAAGTCATCTAAATAATTCCACATTAAAGAAATATGTAACTAATGAAGAGGTTACTGCTAGCAAACAACTTTATATTTCATTGTTCCATCTACAAATAAAGTGCCTGTTGCCCTTGAGGAATAAATTGCCTATGTAGCATTAAAAATGATAAGCTAGTAATATTGCAATAGGGAATGGATGGCAAACTGACAACAGTTTCATAGTTACTAGGTATCTTCACCAAAAAGGACTGCAGCAGCCACCCCCTTTATAACACAGTGCAGTATCAGCAATGCATCACAATACTGTGGGAGTAGAACCCACAGCCTTCTGCATCAAAAGCCAGTACACTACCAGTTGTGCTATTAACATTGCAAGCAGAGTCAGCATAAGCAGCACTAAACTTTTGTTCCGCTGCAGCTCTCAGCTCCTTGTAAAATCTATTCTTCACTCAGCTGTATCTCTGAACTTTGCAGCACAAGAAATCTGGAAAAAGCCAAAATTTATTGGGGGAGCGGGGGGACAAAAGCCCAAAAACCAGGGACACATTTTAAACATTGCTTTTATAATGCTGGAAAGTTGCTAGAATAAAATGAAACTTAAATGGCTACCATTTAGTGAATTCAGTTCTCACCATAGCTGTCAACCTCTTAGCAAAAAACACCTGAACAAAGCCAATAATAGGGGAATACAGCCCCAGACTTATTCAGTAAATTCAGTTCTCACCATAGCTCTCAACCTTAGCACAAAAAACCTGGACGAAGCCAATAATGGGGGAATACAGTCCCAAAAATAAGGACACATTTCAAAAGGATGGGGTTCATGAACTACTTAAAAAGGAATTTTCCAGGTTGACATGCTTGAGTGACACACATTTAAAAGTATTACTGTTGTGAATTTGAATGGTTTATACCTTGTTATTTTTGTGAATCAAGCAACACAAAGTTCATCCAAGTTCACTAAGGTTTACTTCTGTGAACATGTCAAACGTAAATGTGATTCTATGAATAATTTCTTATTTTGTTTTTTATTGTTTTTTATGTTTGTTTGTTATTTTGTTCTGTATAGAAATGTAGTCTTTAAAGACCTGCTGACTTTATATGATTTGATAAAAGTCTATTTTTCTATGATTATAACACTGTTATGAGAATTTTTGATACATTTATGAGAAATTATAATGCAAAACATTCTTAATGCATTTTCAGGTATAATCAAATAATATATACACAGAATGTGAAAAGGAAAACTAGAGAGACCGGAAGATAAATATGATTTGGTCATTTGCTTCCAGAATGACAAGTAGTTTGGCCTGACCACATCTATCATATTACATTTACTGGCACTGTATGGAATCTCAGCACAGATACACTTACCTCCAAAAAATCAAGAAATGATGAGCGATTGAGTCTGAGACTGTGTGTGTCTGTTTCTAACGGTCATTCATGATGAATAGGCTTTTTTTTAAGTAGCTGCTGGCTGCTAGCGCTTGTCAAGGAGGACTCAGCAATTCACTCTACTGTGGAGTCTTTCCTCTCCGAACTTGTATTGCAAGCAAGCAAAGCACCCAACCCAAAGAAAATCAGATAGATTAGCCAGGGATTAGGATATAAATAATATTATTTAGCAAGGCTAGGCAGCAATCAGTGGCTCTAGTGTACCCGCATGTACATACTGTAGCTACAGCAAAAAGCAAAAGTACCTATCTCGCCTTGTACTGCCTGATAATATTCATTGTTTCTCGCTCTCTTTTTCAGAAAGAGAGCGAGAACCAATCAGTAGTCACCCTGCCGTTCACATCACATGCGTGACTGCGGATGTGGCAGTCCGCCCCCTTCCACTTTACTGTGTGGTTACCTCACAGACTTCTGTTCATCACACACTGATGTAGAACTCCCCATAGTCTGGACTGCCTAGTCCAGCAGGCAGGGGAAAAAAAACCTGGAACTCACCGAGCAACAAGCATGCGCAGTTCAAGTTCTGAGACTTTGCGAGTCAGTCGGACTCGTTTTTATAGTAAGCCAGCCATTTTTCTTAATTTAAAAAATATTTTGTTTTACAAGTTGTGCTTTTCTTTTTTCTTCACACAGCTGGGGGGGGGCTGCAGTCCCGCAGTCCGATGCCACGAGCCGCCACTGGGGGAAACCAGTGGAACAGGAAGCAATTGGTCAGGTGCTGTATGAAGATAATTTGGAGCCTTCCACAGGAAACCAGTATAACCATTCACTTGAAGCTTGACAACAAAGGAGGGAACAGGAAACTGTAGAAGCTCTGATGCAGTCAGTGTTGAGGAGTGATAGGCCAATGAGTTGCCACATGATAGAGCAACGGACAGAACAGCATGAAACTGAAGAGAATGTGTCACAGGAAGATGCTATAGAACCTTCCATAGAATGCCCGCAGAAATTGGAAAACAAGGGATGTGCCCTCAGTTTGGAAGAAAATGAGCTAAGAGAATAATTGCTTGATTTAATAGACATGGACAGACATATCAAGATCAATGAAAAAAATAGACTTCAGAAGGTTAATAAAATCAAAAAGTCAGAAGTCTGATAAAACAAATGAACACAGTAATTAGGACTGTTCATAGAGATCCATGCAATATAACAGAAGTAAACAGGATATATTACTGTGCAGCTAAATTAATAACTGATAAAGCTCTACCACAAGAACTTAGTGAGGGAAAGGAAGGGGAGAAATTGAATACCATCAAGGAAATATTGAATAGAGAAAACTATAAACCAATTAAGACAAGTGTCATAGTTAGAAGACTATAGAAGAGGGAATAGATCAACAAAAAATACTAAGAAAGATGGATGTGATAAAAGGAATGTGCAATATTAGAACAGACCAGGCTCTATCATGCACTATCGCAAATAACAAACTTTCAGGACAGGCAGAAAAACTTAGAAGATACGAAGATAAATATAAAGGAAAAGTATAAAATAAGCAATTTATTGATGACCCAAAAAAGTTTTATAGAGAACTGGGAAATAAGGTAAAAGGAACTGAAAGACTGCCAGAAAAGAAGAAATAGATACATTTTGGAGAAGTATCTATGAAGATCCTGTGGAACATAACAAAGATGCTAAACGGATAGAAAAAGTAAAAGTAAGAATAAGTTTAATGGTACAGGATATGAAATGAGATGAAGTAACAGCCAGAGAGACTGAAACAAAGTTAAGAAAATCTCTAATTGGAAAATCTCAAGCCCAGATGCAGTACCTAACATCTAGTTAAAAGTATTAACATCTTTGCATGAAGATTTAGCCATGAGTAAGAACTATTTATATGCGCACCCAGAACAGACACCAACCTGGCTAACAACAGGAAAAACAATGCTTCTTCTTAAGAGTGAACTTGCAAGCTACCCTAAAAATTATAGACCAATAGCGTGCCTTGCAACGACATATTAAACTATATATAGGAATTGATACTGACAGAGTTCATAATCATTTAGAAGAAAACTCAATTATGGCAATAAAAGAAAGTCATATGGAACAAAGGTTCATTTGTTGTTAAAGTCATAGTGGAGAACTGTAAAAAGAGGAAGAAACTAAGTATGGCATGGACTGACTACAAAAAAAAGCATTTGATAGTATCTGTCATTCATGGATAAAAGAGTACATAAACTTGTATAAGATACACCCCACACTGATCATCTACATTACAGTGACCATGAAACAGTGGCAGACCAATTTGCAATTAAGCCATAATAAAGGACAAATTATTATCCCAGGGATAAAAATTCAAAGGGGGATATTCCAGGGTGACTCTCTGTCACTGTTGATATTCTGCCTTGCTCTTAATTCATTAAGCTGTTTACTCAACAGCTTAGGCCATGGCTATAATTTGGCTCCTAGAAGACAGCAAATTGTAAAGACTTCTCACCTTCTCTTTGTCGATGATTTGAAACTGTATAACTCATCAGTTCAGGAACTGAAAGCACAACTGCAGGTTGTCAACATTTTTTTTCAGATGATATAAGAATGTCATTTAGTCTTGATAAATATGCAGAAGCAACCTTTAAAGCTTGAAAACTGCAGCACCAGGAAAACATCAGTTTGGGACAAGAATGTGATATCAAAGAACTTGAGCAAGAGGGAGTGTATAAATATTTGGGAATTGATGAAGGATCAACAACAAAACATGAACAAATGCAAATAAAACTTGGTAAGGAATACTTTAGAAGACTTAAATTAATCCTGAAAACAACATTGGCATCTAGGAACAAAATTCAAGCTATAAACCAATTTGCTCTTCCTGTCCTTACTTATAATTTTGGAGTGATTGACTGGCCCCAAAACATGTTGGATAGATTAGATAGGAAAACAAGAAGGATGATTCATGCTCACCAAATGATTTATAAAAAGCAGTGTGTACCAAGATTACATATTCCCCATTCTGAAGGAGGGATGGGCCTCCTTGAAATTGATTACATGTATGGATCTGCAATCGTGGGACTCCACACATAACTGCTGACTTCATAATACTCAAACATAGTGAAAGGTTTGAAACATGAGGAGACTAAATTTAAGATGACTTCTCTGCTTAATCTAGCAGAAGCATATCGGCATCAAGCAGGAATGCAAATCAAACCAAAAGTAGAGAAAAATCAGGCAGCAACTGAATGTACCAAAAAAAAAAAAAAAACAACAAAAGAAAGAATATAAGGTAAGGGACCAGATGAGAAGGCAAGAAATGTGGAAAATGCATAAATATAGTAGCAAGTACAAAAAACGTCGGGAAGAACCTCGTGTTGATCAGGAATGAACCCAGGAATGGTTAAGGAGAGGTGAACTCAAACCAAGAGAAGAAAGGTTAATATTGGCAGCCCAAGATAGTGGGCTGCATACACATTAGTTTACAAAGTCCATTGAACATGTGGGAGAAAGAGACAAATTTAGGTTTTGTAAGACTGAATTGGAAACAGTTGCACACCTTGTTGCTGACTGTGATATACTAATGGCAGAAGGACTGTATACTGAAAGACATAATAATGTGGCAAGATTGTTGCACTGGTGATTGTGCAAATATTAATGATATTGAAGTGTCTGAAAAACACTGGAAACATGAGTCACAAAGCATCACAGAAAATGAAGACGTCTATATCACATGGGATCAGCCATTACCAACAATTCAAAAGATATATGCTAGAAAAAAAGATATAGTGGTCCAAGAAAAGAAGACAAACATAGCACTAATCATTGAAATCACCACACCCAGTGACTACAGTGTCGTGTACAGAGAGACACAAAGTTATAAAATATCAGGATTTGCATGCAGAAATGAGAGCAATGTGGAAGAAAGATACCCAGACAGTTCCAATAGTAGTAGGTGCAACAGGTCTTATAAAGAAGAGTCTACAATTGTATTTAGATATGTTACCAATGCATGTAATTCCATAAGAATTGCAGGAGGAGTCATTACTGGGTACATTGCGGGTGCTGCGAAGAGCACTACTGGCTAACATCAAAGAGTGAAACAATACTAATTTCATGAACTTTAATCGTACTTTGACTTAGGAATGGGGTCCATTCCCATCATGGTATTAGAAACCCAAACGATTTGGAGAAATTAAAAATAGCATATAGCTATATGGGATTATTTGCAAAGAAAGTTTGTGGCAGAGGTCACAGGGCCAGAGTCCAGAAGACTCTGGAAAATAGTTCTAGCAGATCTTGCACTGGCTATGGAAAATGAGTCGACTTTATATTTCTAAGTGGCATTATGTTCTGATGATCATGTTGCTTCCTCCAGAATAGTTCTTCAGTTCACCCCTTTCCAAAAGACCACAGATGCTGCCATAGCTCTGGTGGAGTGAGCCTTGACATTCTGGTGGGGGGGTCATAATGAGAATAACACAACTGAATAGCCTGAGACAACCAACATGGTTTTCTTGGAATCTGGCTGTTCTTTTTTATTACCATCAAAGATTATAAAGATTTTCCCTGGCATTTTGTACTCTTAAGTCTTATACAGACAGTACCTGAATTGCCTGTAAACATCCAAGGGATAATTAATTTGCTTCCCTCTTTTTTCTAGAGAACACCACTAGGATATAGATGGTTTGATTTAAAGTAAACTCATAAACATTTAAGGGTATGAAGGAATGGTTGTTTCTATGACTTTTCTTGTCCTTATAGAAAATCAAAAAGGCCTAAGAAGGCATGAGGGCTTGCAACTCAGATACTTCTCTAGCCGAGCCAAACAGCCAAGAAATTTCAGGGAAGAACTAGCTGCAGGTTCAAACAAAGGGAGATATAGCCTTTCAAACACAAAATTAAGATCCCATGAAGCAGCTACCTGTTTTCTGGGTGGTCTAATATGGAGAACCTACAATTGTTTGACTTGGAATAAAGAGAAAGAAATGGGTGGGTGTGCACTTATGTTATTATGCAATGTGTGATATTAATATAGATGTTTACAAAAGAGAAGAGTGGGTTCTAATGGCAGACTAGTATAAGAAATTCTGGACTTGAGCAATCCACACAGGTAATGGAGAACCAGTGGAGTCCTCTACTTGGGATGGATCCTGGTCTCTGCCATGGCACCAATTGGAAAATATCTTCCACTGGGCTAAATATGATTTCCTAGAAGCAGATTTTGTAGCATCCTTTAATACATGTTTCACATCCTCTGAAAAAAGAGTTGCTTAGATGGAATCAAAAACTTATTATCCCTACAGTCAGGTGAAGGTATGGAACACTGAGTTGAATAAGAAATCCCTAGGGCCACTCTGTGAGGAAGTTTTTGGTAACTGCTCCTGACCAGTGCATGAGAAGGGAGAAACAATGTAGTCTGGGCTAAAAGGGGTTACCAGAAGTAACTTTAGAGAATCCTTTGCTATTTGTAGTAAGATTATTGTTATGACAGAAAAGTAGGGAAAGACAAAAGGAACATTTTGGTCTGTGGGAAAGGAAAGACATATGTACCATGTATTTTTTTTTCAAGGTGTCCAAGCAAAAAACTGCTGCAACAGTCTGTTGTAAATGGAGGCAATCAAATTTACTTCGAGTTCCTCATAAGTTGAAAATCCCTGTTAAGACCTCTGGGTGTAATATCCTTTTGTAAGGGTCTGTCCTGGATCAGCTCAGTGAGTCTGTTATTGTGTCCTGCTCTGATGGAAGGTGTAGTCATGTAAGTTGCACTTAACATAAGAGTGCTGTTCAAATTCCTCACTACTGCAGTAGTCCTTTTAGCTATATGGGTTTTACCCTGCCTATGATACAATAGGCCAACTTCAAAAATCTCTGGTTCCCTACCACACCTTCTCTCTGACTGCTGACTGGACAGCCCAGAGGAGGGAAATCAGCAGTCAGAGTGAAGAAATCTAGAGGAATTTCTTACCCATACAGAAAGAAGAGTGTGCTCATCCTGAGCATCTAAAATATAAAAATAGTTTAAAAATATCCCAACAACTAACTATATACAGAAGTAAAGGGGTAATGGGTGCATGTGGCTACTGCAACAATGAGAAATACTAACATCTGCTGTGATAAGTGCAACTTATACAATTGTATGATGTTTATCATTGCTGCTGTAGCTATTTTAGCTATATGGGTTGATTATCAAAGCCTATGCAACCTGTGAGGAAGGATAAGGATCCAGGAGCCCCAGGAGAATGGTCCTAGCAAAGTTAGTCCTGGAGATGGAAAAGGAATCTAGTATGCAAGGGTTTGCAAATTGTAGACAGGACCAAATTTCTGCCTCTAGAATGCTCCTAGAGTCTATCACTTTCCAGTATGTCATTGTAGAACCCAAGGCTGTAGCAGAATGTGCATTTATACTACCTAAAACAGATTTACCATGGCAGGTGTGATGGCCTTTCCACTGGACCAGTAATCAAGAAGCTTCAGTCCTCACCACTGGCACCAGTGGGGGATGTACACTGGGAGGAATGACAAGTACACACACAGTATTTCCAGATGCAGCTCTCTGCATCAACTGCAATTTCCCTTAAGAGCACACAGATACCACAGTCAGTCTGGGGCTGGTTTCTCACTCTTCCTCCAGATCCCCAATAAGACTCCCCACTGGCACAACTATAGAGTTGAGTCCTTAGCCATGATTCCAAGCCAAGCCCTCCAACATTCTCTCTGTCCAGCCAGTGCTTCATGTCCCTGCCCAAGTAGCTGACAGACACACACTCTTGGGGATTTGCTTTACACTCACACACACCTGGGAAAGGCTAGCACAGGTTTACTAGCTATGTCCCCTTCTGCCCAGAGTATAAGGTAGTTATCACTGCCACCAGAACCTCTTATCAGCTACTTTAAGGCCCTTAACAAAGTGTGTCCAATTTTACTGTGCAATATTAATATTAACACAAATGGTAGTTTAACCAAGAGCAAAGCTATTAGGAGTGGCCCACACAGTGTCACCAAATAAATATGCAAGTACTCTCAGAACTTAAATATATCTACACAGATCAGCCACAATGAAAGGTTTGAATATATTTAATAATAAATAATAAAAGAACAAGACAATATTAAATATGTATTCACAGTGACATCAGAGTTCAAAACCACAGGAAATATTTAAAACAACATTGCAGGACAGACTCAAATAATTAAAAAAAATCTAAACTAAGCTTTAGTATATTCCTGACTGTATCTAAGAGAATTATTATACCTTAGAAAATTACTTCATTAGAGCAAGGCAGATGTGGTGAATGGATCTTCTAGTTGTCAAGTCCAAGACAGAATACAGAATGCTCTATCTCACTAAGAGACTTCTCAAATTAATATGTCAAATATTACTGCTGAGATAACTTGCAGAATGACATAATTTCTTGTCATCTGACTCTAGTTCCCAGGCAAACCCCCACTGCTGGAAGCTGGCAGTATTTAGCATCTACCTGTGAAAATACATAGACCTCAGATTTTTGGCAGATGCTGGAAGTCATAAAACAACTGCATTCTTTTATGCTTTCAAGACTAGTAATTAATTCACCCTAAAAACAATACAGAAAGGTTCTCAGCACAGACTCTGTGTCTCTAGCTGCACTGAAAACTGAAAAATACCATATTTTATTGCACAGCCTATAAAGTAATTTAATTTCAGCTATTTTCCTAAAATTTGCTGGACTGAAGTTAACCTTTTGTATTTCAGTTTCCACTGTTGAAATATATACATTTAGACAGTTACAATAGTGCATGTACATTTCTGTTTTCCTCCAGCAGGGCACACTGTGGATGCATTTCAAACACAAACACTTTATAAAATATATTTTCGACATGTCTGTACAAACCTGTTAGATATACACATGACATATAGTTCTAATACAGTTGTAACACAAGCATCTTATATACATAATTTAAATGTTGACAAAGGACATATAATTATTTAGAAAATTCCAGCTAACTGAGCTGGCAGTATCTCCTTTTGTCACAGCAGGTTTAACAAAAGGCAATAGCTGAGGACAACCATCTGGAAATACTCTGTTTTGATAAGGGTTGTCCTTTCTTAGCCCAACAAAATAAATAACCAATCTGCTTTTATAAAGGACTTGGTTCCAGCAAGATAATACATGAACTAGATAGCCATGTTTAGAGAAAAAAGAATCTCTTCTCCCTGGTTCTGAGGGTCTAGACGCACACATAAAACATGGGGAGATTTATGGCATGACTCAAAGTAAACTCTGAAACAACTCTGGGCATAAATTTATGTTTTTTTTCTTATGGAAGACCGGATAGGGTTCACCCACTATGAGAGCTTGCAACTTAGGTTTCTTGAAGATGTCAGAATAAGAATAGTCTTCCCAGAAATTAATCTTAGATTAGCCTTATCATCTGGTTCAAAGGAAATAAAGTTTCCAGCACAAACTTAAGATCCCAGGATGGGGTGTCCTTTTTTCTAGGAGGTTTAATATGTAAATCCCATTATGAAACTGTTTTACTAAAAACAAAGAAAGGGGAAGATCCATGGGCAGACATGCCGAAATGGCAGCAAGATGTTCCTTGATAGAGAAGTAGAACAGGCCAGAGTAACTCACACAAATATTTCAGAACTAATGGTAAATAATCCCTGATAGGACCCTACTAGGCACCAACTAGAAAATCTTTTCCATTTGGCAAATATAAGATTTCCAAGTAGCAGGTTTTCTTGACTCCTTTAGTAACTGCTGCACATCCTCAGGAAGGTGGAACCTGAAAAGAATCAAAACAATCACCTATGCAGTTATCTGATGTTGTTTGAGATTCAGGTGCATCAAACTCCCTTTATCTTGTGTGAGTAGGTCCAGTGTGTGAGGAAGCCTGTGGTGATTGCCCTTGGCCAATTCCATAAGAAGGGAGAACCAATGGTGCCTGGGACAAAAAGAAGTCACCACTATGACTTTTGGAGAGTCTTTATGAATCTTCAGAACTACCCTGGGTATTGGAGGAAGGGGTAGAAATGCATAAAGGAAAATTCTCAACCAAGGAAAGAAAAAAAGAAGTTATGTTCTTACCATAACATTCCGTGTGTGTTGTCCATCTTGTCCTTTATTTTCACTTCTGGGATGGATCTGATGTATTGGATCCATCTCAGCCAATATTCCAGCTTGAGGCCTTCAGCAAAGCTTGTGGACTACATTTTTACCCATAATTCCTTCCCCTGTTACCTCAGATCTTGTTTGTCCCTCCAAGATGCATAAAAAAGAGTTATATGGTAAATAGTTTTGTGTATTAAGGTATATATGTGTATGTACTTCCTCCCCTGAAATGGAAAAAGTGAAAAGATATTCTCTAAGGCTATGTGTTTGTATGTATGTATATGTATAATGCGATCCTCTTTGCCAGAATTTTAGGCAGGAGGAGGAGGAGGGAAGGTTGTGAGAATAATGGACGAGATGGACAACACACATGGAACATTATGGTAAGAACATAACTTCTTTATGTGATGTTATCAGTCTCGCCTTTATTCTCACTTGTGGGACCATGTCCCTAACAACAGAACTCTTGGGGGGGCTCAAAGGAAAATATTCCTCAAGACCATAGATCCAAAGGCTGCTTTACTCCTGGAGGCCAAATCTACTCTGTAATGAGTGATGAAAGTATGAGGGTTAGCCCAAGTAGCTGCTGCACATATATTGTCCAGAGGTAGTCTAGCGTGGAAAGTTGCAGAGGTGGTAACAGTTCTTGTAGAATGAGCTTTAGCACCATTTGGAAGGGTCTTGTTATTAGAATTGTAAATATAGGATATACAAGCTGTTAGCCATTTGGATAATGTGATCTTAGATACTTGGTAGCCTTTCTTTGTATCTGAGAAATAAACAAAATGTTTGTCTGATTTCCTGATTTCAGAAGTCCTGTGCAAGTAAAACCGTAATTGCCTATGGACATCAAGTAAGTGCAAAGAATATTCCCCTTTATTTTGAAAACTGGGGAAGAAAACCAGAAGGTCAATAGACTGGTTTAGGGTATTTTCTGTAACCACTTTGGGTAGGAAAGATGAATTGGTGCATAATGACACCCTATCTTTGTGAAAAGTTAGATATGGAGGTTTTATGGACAAGGCTTGTAATTCAGATACCCTTCTAGCAGAAGTAATTGCCAGCAAGAAAAGGGTTTTCCATGAAAGATACTTCATATTGCATGTGGAGGAAGGTTCAAATGGAGGACGTATAATGGTTGTTAAAATGAAGTTTAGATCCCAAGGAGGTACTGAATGTTTTAGAGCAGGCCTTAACATGATAGTGCCTTTCAAAAATACTTTGCAAAGTCAATGAGCCATAATTGGGCTGTCATTATCTCCTATATGAAAATTTGAGATTGCCGCTAGTTGCACTTTTACTGAGCCTGCTGCTGCTCCATTATTGAACATATCTGCCAAAATTTGAAGAATAATATTAACTGGTGCTGTAAATGGATCTATGTTTCTGTTAGCCCATATTGCAATTTTTTTCCACTTGCTTTTATAAAGTTTTCAAGTGGATGATTTATGAGATGATAAAAGTATATGCTTGACTGGTGAGGATAGGGACAGAAACCTGGCAATTAAGGGAAGTGAAGCAACCAAGCTGTTAATCTCAAATTGTCTAGGTTGGGATGAACCATCCCCAATGGATGTGTCAGAAGGTCTGGAACCGGGTCCAGAAACCAGGGTTTGTCCCGGAGATGAGGCTGAAGAAAGGGAAACCAGATCCACCAAGGCCAGTAGGGGGCAATGAGGATAATGGTTGTCTCCAACAAGCTTGCTTTCTGTAGGAGCTTTGGGATTAGAGGAACAGGGGGAAATGCATAAAGAAGTTCTGTGGGCTAATCGTGAACAAGTGCATCCCTTGATGACTCCTCTATTGGGGGGGGTAGGGAAAATAATTGCTACATTTGGCATTGTTGGGTGATGTAAAGTGGTCATAGCAAGGCTGGCCCCATTTGTAGAATATCACATCCGCTATCTTCTGGTTGAGGGACCACTCGTGTGGCCATAAAATGGCTCTGCTTAATTTGTCCACAATCACATTGGACCTCCCGGGTTGTGCATTGCTATTAGAAAGTGGTTGGAGGCTATCCCCAAATGCTATGAGAGCTTCACGACAAAGTGGGTAAGACCTGGTTCCTCCTTGTTTGTTGATGTACCACACTACCAACATATTGTCAGTCTGGATTGCAATTGTCCCTGTGGGAAGAGAGTCTTTAAATGCTTGCAATGCTAAAAGCGCCGCTCTCATCTCTAGGATATGTATATGCAGGTGACAGTCATGGTCTTGCCAGATGCCTTGAGCTGTCTTCCCCAGAAAATGCCCCCTCCCACCCTATCTGGGAAGTGTCCATAGTCACCATGGCTAGAGGATGTGGGGGAATAAAGGAGCAGCCCTGAAGAACTGTTTGTGAGTGGAGCCACCATTGTAGGTCTTTCTTGCAGGTTTTTCATTTTAGTTATCTTGTGAGACATAGGAAGTTCCAGTATCGACCACTGAGTAAATAGCATCCATTGGTGTACTCTCATACATACTCAACTACTTCTCTTCTGTCCCAAAACACACAATCTGGACAGGGTTGCCTTGGATGGCATAGTGGTGCAGCAGTAGCATTGTCACCTCACAGCAAGAGGTTCTCCAGTTTGATTCTCGGCTGGGGTGCCTTCTGGTGTGGAGTCTGCATGTCCTCTCTGCATTCGTGTGTTTTCTCTGGGTGCTGCAGTTTCCTCCCACTGTACAAAGACATGCATCTGGAGCATTTCCCGGGCCGCCACTGAAAACTGGCTTTGATCCAAGTCAGACTTTCCCGGTAAAAAAATGTTAAATAAAATATGGAGGCAAGCTGGACGAAGTAGAATGACGGAAGCAGCCATTTTTCCTAGCACTTGTATAACCAGTTTTGCAGTGACTTTGGACTTTGTTATGAGTGTCTTGATGAGATGACAGAGATCTTGTACTCCCTCTGGAGAGAGTCTTGCTATCTGAGCTGTAGTATCTATTTCTGCTCCTATGAATCTTTAAGACTGTAATGGCTGTAGCACAGATTTCTTGTAATGTACTGTAATGCCTAGTGAGGAGCAGAGCTGAAGGACAAGAGCTCTTGACTGAAGCAAGTGATGCCTGGTTGGGGTGAATACGAGCCAGTCATCCAGGTATGGGAATACATGGATTCCCTTGAGTCTCAGGTGAGCTGCCACTACTGCCATACGTTTGGTGAACACTCTGGGGGCTGTAGTGAGACCAAAGGGGAGAGCTCAAAACTGGAAGAGACTGGCTCCTAGCCAGAAGCATAAGAACTTCCTGGACCATCTGTCCATTTTATATGGTAGTACGTGTTTTTTGAGTTCCATAGAACACATCCAGTTGTCTTTTCCCAGGAAAGAAAGTATCGACTGCAGTGTTACCATCCGGAACTTTGTCTTTATTACTGATTTGTTTAGTTTGCTGAGATCCAGAATGAGTCTCCAGTCCCCTGTTTTCTTTGGAACTAAAACGACTCGAGTAGATTCCGGATCGTTTCTGGTCTGTGGAGACCTCTTGGATGACTCTTTTGCTTAGCAACTTTTGAATTTCTATAGTTGCTTGTTGCTTTTGACGGGGTGGGAACATCTGGAACAACTCTGTTTTCAGGGATAGGAAGGGAGAAAGGAATGATATATCCTCTGGATATTATATCTTGCACTCATTTGTTATTTGTTATGTTTTGCCAGGGTTCTCGGTGCAGGGATAATCGTCCCCCGACTGTCCCCATAGGGAAGCAATCAGGCACTCCTTCAAGAGTGCTGGAAAGGTCTCCCAAAGAAAGATTCCCTGGAGCCTTGGTTTTGCAGACACCCCCCACCATGAAAGCAACATCTCCCATTGTTGTTTCCCCCTCTGCCCCTGGGGGAACTTTCACCTTGTGTTTTGTGACAAGACCTCTGTGATTTTCTGAACCACATTTTTCCATTACCTTTTTGGCATTTGGGAAAAGGTCTGGTAGGAGTGGAGAAATGTGCTACAATGGCAGACAAGGTCCTACTTTCTTGCTCACACCTGATGAGTGTTTCATTCACTTTTGGCCCAAAAAGGGATGAGCCATCAAAGGGGGTGTTAATGAAGGAAGAATTGAAGGGCTCTATGAAATTGCAAAGTTGTATCCAAGCCTGTCTCTGGAGAGAGATACCTGAGCCTCCTGCCCTACTTGTTCCATGTACTGTGTAAGAAATTGGCCTCATGGAAGAGTTGATTACTGAATTTAAGGTAGCGAGCTGAGTAGTGACTTTCTCTGCCACTGCATCAGCTACAGCTCTTTAAAGGGAGTGTGATAACTCTTTAATCAGGTCCCTCTGAATTCTTGTAAAGTGAGTTAAGTAATTCAGGGACCATAAGGTAAAGGTCACTGATGTGAAGACATACTTCCCATATCTATCCATGGTCCTGGAGTCTTTATTAGGAGGATGGCTAGAGGTACTTGTTTCAGAGAGTTCCTTCCTGGTGGCCACCGCCACAACCATGGCATCAACTCCTACACCTTTTGTGAGGAAATTCTTACCTTTGGGGGCAGTAATGTATTTATTTGGCCTCCTAGGAGTAAGGATATATGGTATCTGGGATCTCCCAAGACTTTCAAGAGACAAGGTCGATAACCTCATCAAAAGGTGGAGTAACCCAGGAAACTGAAGGGCGAGACACAAATGCCTTCAGGAATACTCTCTCCTCAGTAGAAGAGCATGAGGGCTGCCAATCACCTCTCTGTTTTAATAGTTCTAGGATGTCTCCAAAGGAGACATCATCAGGAGGTGATCGTGGGGACCCTTCTGCCTCATCGAGGTGATTATCAGATGTAATATACTCTTCTGGAGAGTCCAGATGTTTCATCTTACATGTTCTCTTCTGAGGGACCTCTTCAGTGGGATACTCTGGAGAGGTTTCAGAAGATGGGGCAGTAGCCTGAGGTATGTCTTGAGGCCTAGCATCTCTGTGGACCTGTGGAGCGGGTGCATGAGAAGACAAAGGCACCTGGCATAAAGAAGGAGGAAGAACTGATGAAGGTTGAGTCACAGACTGTGAAGAAGTCAAGACCCTCCCCATTCTGAAGAGGTCCCCAGATCTGACACACAAGTTGTCAGTGCCAAAGGTATCTCCAGAATCAAAGAGGGTAGCTGCAAAGCAGATGTAGGAGCTGAGCTCACCTGAGACAAGGCCCCGAGGACAAAATTGTCTCCGAAGAAACCGTAAAAGTCTCCATGGACCTGACTGGGCAGTTTCAGCTCCTAAATATCTCCTGCTTTGAAGGCAAGGAAATGCTCCAGGCCAATGTCAGAACCGGGGAGGTTAAACATCCTGAAGCCTACACTGACACAACCTGGATGTCAGAATCTTACATCTTCAAAGCAGAAGGATGGATCAGAGGAGGAACTGCAAAAGGAGAATGGGTTTTCATTTGAACCAATTCCTTTGGGCTTGGATCCACAAGAATCCTTGCCAATGCAGGTTTCTTCAAAAGTCTCTCCACAACCATGTCTACATCTTATAGGTTCATAGGTAGGTACTAGGCTATCTGCCCGAGGGCATTTATAAGCCTAGCCAGAGTGTGTCAGCTTTTGCCACCCCATTGATTAATTAACTGATCCTTTGTCAAGCAGAGCCAATGAAGTGATCCCAGGGGTGTATTTTCTGCTACCCATCCACTCATCAAGGGTTCTCTTGAAGAGTGTTAGTGAGGGGCTCTGCCTAACGTAGTTTGGAATTTTGTTCTAAAGCATGGGGAATCTCTGTGACAGGAATCTATCCCTCCAGCATGTTCTATTTATTGTTGTGGTGAGGTTTAGCTCACTAGAGTGCATGGCTCGCAGTGACTTGGATTTCTTTAGGTGGAGCATGTCCATCAATTCTGAGTTGGACATGGCTTTGTAAGTCAGGCAGAATTCACCTCTGAGTAAGCGACATACCACTGAGTACAGCCGGAGTTTATAGTTCATATGTCCTAGTGCATAGGACATATGATTGAGGCCAGTAATCCTCTCGGTGAGGTACTTTTGTGGTCATTCCAGCTGTTGAGAGTGTCTTATGAGATACATCCCAAATGGGGCATTGTACTCTATGATGGGTCTGATGAGTGACGAGTAGAGGGGCACTATAACCTCTTTATTTCTAGATGCGAACCCTTTAGTAATTAAATGGGCCACATAGAAGGATTTCCTAACTACTTTGGAGAGATTACTATCTACCTGGGTCCCCATATCTCTTATTACCTCTTCTGTATTAAGGGGGCTGCCACCTATGTGGGAATTCGTGGGCATTTTGTTTTTCTCAAACGGGATGACTATGCATTTTTTGGCATTTAGCTTGAGGCCATCTCAGTAAGGCCCTTTTGGAGGATGTCCGTGTCAGCTGGAGAGTCAATTATGGCTCCCAGTTTGCAGTCATCGGTGAACTTGGTTAGCCATAGTCCTCCTGTGTTTGCCTGTACTTTTGAGAAGTATATGCCAGACAGTAGGGGTCCCAGGACCAAGTGTTGTGGGACACCACTTGTGACTGGTTTAGAGTTGGACCTGGAGCCTGCTATTCTTACCATGTGAGTTCTGTCTGTAAGCCAGTTGGAAACCCATCTCATGATGTAGGGGTTTATGTTCAGGCTGGTGAGTTGTTCTGTAATACCCGAGTGGGGAATGGTGTCAAAAGCCTTGGCGAGGTCAAGGTAGGATGTATGAACCACCTTTCCCTCATCTATGGCCTTGGTGACTGTCTCGAAGAAGTCAACCCTTAACAAAGCCAAACTGGGTCGGGTCAAGTGTTTGGAGGTTCCCAATGTCTTTGTTAATGAGTTCCATGATGATGCACTCCATAGCCTTGCAGAGCAGGCTAGTCAGGCTTACCAGGGTCAGTTGTGGCCCCTCCTTTGTGGAGTGGAATAACCGTTGCTGTGTGCCATTCTATGGGCACGTAGCCTGTGGAGAGGCTGAGGTTGAACAGTGTGTTTAGGTGGGGGGTTAGTTCGTTCTGTAGTTCATGCAAGACGTAGCCTGGGACACCATCTGGCCCCACTGACGCTGTGTTTTTGGCTTTTGAAAGGGCTGTTTTCACCTGTGCGCCTGTGATTTCTGGGACACTACACTTTTCTGGTATTGTTGTGGGCCCTTTTGAGGGTGAAAGGGGGGGTGAAGTTTGCACTGAATCTATCTGCCAGGATGTTGGCAATATCAGTAGGTTCAGTATATTTTGTGCTATTTTGCACTAGTTCAGTGTATATCTGCAAGTTGCCACTTAGATTCTTAACATAGCTAAAGAAGGCTTTGTGGTTATCTTTTGAATCCTTGGCTATTTTTTCTTTCAAAGTTAGCCTTGGATGATTTTATGAGGGACCTTAGTTTCTTACTGATACTGATCAGGGATGTCTTTCCTTCTTGGGATTTGCTTTTTTTCTGAACTAGTTTCCTCCTTCTATTGTATAGGCTGTTTGTGGCAGGGGTCCACCAGACTGGTTTCCTTCGCTTAGAGGAGTGAGTCTTGGTTTTGCTACAGATGGCACGATCCATGCATTCTTGTAGGTGCTCATAGAGTGCATTTGTAAAGGTTTCTGCATCTTGGGCAGCATTATTCTTTAGCGTGGGGGCTGTGAAACTTACCGCCTCTGTCTTAAGTAAGGTGAAGTTTGCTTTAGAAAAGATTTTTACTATAGTTTCCTTAGTTGGGGGTGGTGGTGGGGTGTGGACATTCAGAGTGATTAGTTTATGGTTTGATCTAACCAGTGACGGGTTGACCTCCTCTGTGGAGCACCTGTCGCCCATGTTGGTGATGACCAGGTCCAATATGTTTTCACCTCTGGTAGGGGGGTTTACCTGCTGATCCTGAGCATTTGAGTTGATTAATTCCAGGAAGCGCTGGGCCTGGGAGTTTGTACTCGAGTAGTTTTTCCAGTTAATGGTAGGGTAATTGAAATTGCCCAATATCAGGGTGTTTGGTAGGACCGTCGTGTTTTCCAGTGTCTCCAGAAAGGTGGAGTGGTGGTCCTGGGTCAAGGAGGGTGATCTATAGCAGGCCACAATTTGCATTGCAGATTTGCCCGATGTTAGTTGCACATGGATGATCTCAGAGGTATCATGCTGCACCACTAATCTGGAGGTGCAGGTATCCTTGATGAATATGGATACACCCCCTCCTTTTGTGTTTCGGTCCGTGTTCTGTGGCCAAAACGTGTATTATGAGTTGTAGCCCAGTAGTGCTGGGGTGCTATCTGGAGCCTTGAACCAGGTTTCATTTACTCCACAGATGTCAACATTCTCCATACTGAGGAGTGCTTCAAGCGCGTGCATTTTGAGATTTAAACTCCTGGCGTTGAGTAGCATAACCCTCAGTTTTTTGTTAATTGTGCCATTTACGGAGGTGGGTTTGACTTTTGAGCCTTGCCTAAAAAAAGGCACTATGGGGGCAGCAAGAGCCCTGGCCAGTATTCGAAAGCCTAGGGGTGACAGGTGAAGCCGTTTGTTGGGAAGCAACGTGGCTTGTCGAGCATGTTGCCTCAGGCTGACAGACACTGGATCCCCTTTGAATGACACCAGAAGCTTAGCCAATTGTTGAAATTGATCATTTTTTCTTTATACTGAGGTATCATTCTTGGTGAGGGCAGGATGCTACCCAAGGTCAGGGTCATACCAGCCTGGGCTACATGATCAGAGAGCTCTTCCATGTCTCTTTTCATGTAGTCCAGGGAGGTACGTCTCAGGTCATTCACACCAACATAAACAATGACAGAGTCATATTTGTAATTGTTCTGGTGTTACCTGAGTGCTTGTGTTATGTGGTGGATTCTGGCTCCTGACAGGCAGCTAACAGTAACCTTCTGCTTGTCCAGCCTAGTGAGTGGGACGTCAGTGTACCTGACTATAGAGTTGCCTATTACTAGTGTGTTAGGTATGTTATTTTGCTTTAAGGGTTGTGATTGTGCGGCACACTGACTTTGTGTTTTGTGTGTTTGGTTTGTGACGGGAGGTGCAGGTTGTTTGGGTGTCTGCTTTGGAGGTCTCTGATGCTTTTGCAGGTTTTTATTTAGAGCCTCCAAGTATTATTTTGTGTATTTATGTGTATTTTTTGCCAGTGGTGGTTTAATAGGTCTGTGTGTGGCTGGAGGTGTATTGCAAGTGTTAACCTTCTCCTCTTGACTGTCTGTTCCAGTCTTGGGGAAAGACAACTTAGCCTCCAGTTTGGCTGTATAATTGCATCTCTTGCATATGTTAGTGTTTTGTGGTAGGAGGAGAGGGTTGTCTGTGCACATGAGGCAGTTATAACATTGCCTCGGGGTACCCAGATTCACCAGCTGGACTGGAAAGTACACTTGAAATTGCCCTTTGACCATGCCTGAATAGTAGGGCGAGCTGCTTAGTCGCTTGGTTGGTGAGGGGTGAATAAAGAGCCTTGCCCTGCTGGGCAATCAAGTGTCAGGGTATATTAGTGCTTGCTATTAGGTCTGAGCAAGTGTTGGGCTGTAGATGCTTTTTGAGTACTTAGGTTGAGAGTTAGACTAGTTTCAAGGGAAAAACTGAAGAGTAGACTTAGTGGAGGTGGGAATAATTTAACCATAGTTAACCAGCGCTGCCCGGTGCACAAAACTGTGCAAACGTGTTTTTTATAGCAGGGAAATGAAAGAGATAGAAATTAGCCCAAAATGGCCAATAAACTACTAACTTCTGGGCTGCAACCACTCCTCCAGGGACAGTTAGGCTGATCAAAGCTCCCCTCTCACAGGTGAACAGAGAAACTTCCTTCTATACTTCAATCTGATAGACTCCTGGTGGACCTGGTAGATTAACAAGGTGATCTTGAAGGGGCCAAGATCGGAGAAGGTAACCTAGAGGAAATCTTTTCTACTGAAGGTGATCAGCTTCTATGCTCCTGCACTGAGGATGTCTTCAGAGGTTGAGGAAATCCCTGCTCCAAGGAGATACTGGAGCCAGGACTGGATGTCAGATCTGATGGAGATTTTAGATCCGTCAGTTTAGGAGCTTTCTTCTTTGGCTCTAATGAGGATCTCTACTCCAACAAAGGCCTTTTTGGTGTTTTTTCTGATTTTCTGCAGATATAGCCTCAGAGAAAGTTATTTTTAGAGGGCTTTCAATATTAATTTATTTTTACACTCCGTCAATGCCCAATGATTCAAATTATGGCAGATGGAGCAAGACTCCTGTAAGTGTATAGCTCCTAAGCAATATACGCACAAGGTGTGCGAATCACTAAGGGGCATTTTTTTACTGCATTTTTCGCACTTTTTAAAGCCTAAAGGCTTGCTGTCTCATAAGACAGAAAGAAATGTACTTACACAGATAAATTTAAGTCGTCTAACTTAAATGGACTTAAAGCAGTCTCTCACACAGAAAAAGGTTTAAAGTTCAAAGTTTATGGGTTTTGAAAAGGAGAGGCAAGCCCTCTAATTTAAATGGACATTCCTAAAAATGCCCTCTAATTTAAATGGATGTTTAGTGACAAGGAAGCGCTGAAAGGGGGTAGAAATATAATAGAAATATAAGAGAAAAATATGTGAAATAGCTATCAAAAAAGTAAGTGCTATGATTGAATGAACCTCTTCACTGCACAGTAAACAAGATCTGAGGTAATCAGGGGAAGGAATTATGGGTAAAAATGTAGCCCATGAGCTTTGTTGAAGGCCTCGAGCTTGACTATTGGCCGAGACAGATCTGACACATCGGATCTGACCCACAAGTGAGAATAAATGCGAGACTGACAACATCACATCACATTTTTTTCCAGCCTTGCCTGCAAGGACTCCCTGGGACAGAACTTACTCAGTTGTCCATTATAAAAGATGGCAAAAAGATCTAATCAAGGCGTTTCCCACAGTCGGCTCGACTCCTGAAAGGCCTCTGCATTCAGTTTCCATTCATGAGGGTCTGTCCTGGATCTGCTTCACTTGTCTGCCACTATATTTTGCTCTGATGGAATACAAGATTCTTTGAGGGTTAAAAAATGCTGTACAGCTACCTCTCAAACCGTCACAGCTAGTCTTCACAGAGGATACAACCTGGTGGCCCCTGCACATTTATGTATCACATCATTGTGGTGTTGTCTATAATCACCTGAAGAGGTTCATGGGATATAGATAATGAAGAGCGTTTAAGGCATGGATTGCAGCCAACATCTCTTTGACATTTACGTGCTTTGTCTGTCAGATGAATTCCACAGGTCTTGCACCTTTATCCTATAGGAATGGCTTCCCAAAGCAAAACCTGAGTATGAAGTTGCACACTGACTGAGGAACTGAGGCAAAAAGGGGAGACCTGGATTTAGAACCATTCATTGCCTCCACCAGTGCAGTTCCATTTTTACAAAGCCCAAAATTGGAATCCTGAATTCCAGAGGTTGAATATGTTTGCCCCACTTTTTTTTTCAGAAACCAGTGGATTTTGTTCATATGTAACTATGTGAGTGGAATCATAAAAATCAGAGAGGCCATGAACCCTAGATTCCTGAGATATTCTCTTGCAGAAGTCAACTGGCTAAATAAAATATAAGAGCAGCAGTGTCCTTATAATCTCTCATTCTTCCAGAAATCCATTACGAGAAGGTTAGGGGTTTGTGGATGGGAATTTGAGGAAGAATGAAAATGGACAACACAGATGGAACATTATGGTAAGTACTTTTTTATCTGATGTTATCAATTTTCATTCTATCTTCAGGTGTTGGGATAGAGTTCCCAGCTACCTAAAATCCTGGTTGGACTCTAAGGAAGGATAGTCCGGAGCACAGTTGACCCAAAGGCTGCTCTTCCCCTTTAGACCAGATCCAGTTTGTAATGAGTGATAAAGGTATGAGGACTGGCCCAGGTAGCAGCCGCACATATGTTGTCCATGGAATCTCAAGATAGAAACACTGAAGAAGTTGCCATGGACCTAGTTAAATGAGCTCTTAAAGGGTTTGGTAAGGTTAGACCCAACTTGTTGTAGATAAATGATATGCAATCCATCAGCCATCTGGCTAAGGTTACCTTTGCAACTGGTTTTACCAATTTAGCATATGCAAAGGACACAAATAATTTATCTGTTTTTCCTAATTTCTTCTGTTCTATGCAAGTAAAAATGTAATTGTATGTGAACATCAAATACATGCAACATATATTCACCTTTGTTTGCAAATTTAGAATAGAAAACTGGCAAATTGATGGACTGATTGATATTGGATTCTGATATGACCTTAGGAAGGAAGGAAAGATGCGCTGGTATATAATGTGTCTCTATCCTTATGAAAGATCAACTAGGGAGGTCACAGGACAATGCTTGAAGTTCTGAAATTCTTCTAGCAGAGGTAGTGGCCACTAGAAAGATAGTTTTCCAGGTCAGGAGCTTAAGAATGCATTTAGCAACTGGTTCAAAAGGAGAATGAATTAAGGCCTGCAGTACCAAGTTAAAATCCCATGGTGGAGTAGGATCTTTATATGGGGGTCTCAGCAGGAGTGTGCCTAACAAAAAATGCTTTACAACATTTAGACAAAGCCACAAAAGAATTCTTACATCCAATATGAAAACTGGAGATATCTGCTAACTGAACTTAAATTGCTGAGGAGCTAGCTCCCTCATTGAAACTTTTTGCCAAAAATTCAAATACACTTTGTAGAGGCACTGAAAAGGGGTCAGTGTGCTTTTATTGTGCCCAAGAACTGAAGATTTTCCATTTACTTCAATAATGTTTTCTTGTAGAAGCCTTATGGGAAGATAAAGTATATAATGCATGGGGGAAGAGAGCATTGGTTGTCTGGCTATTAACAGAATTGGGAAAACCATGTTGTTAGCTTGAGGTTTTAGATATCTGGTTGAATCATGCCTGTCAGGTGAGACAGAAGATCTGGAATTGGATCCAGAATCCAAGATGGGTAAAGATGAGGCCAAAGGAAGGGGAACCAAATCTGTTGAGGCAAGTAAGGTGCAATGAGGATAACTTTGCTCTTAAACCTGACAGCTTATTCTAGAAATTTTGGAATTAGGGGAATTAGCAGGTAAGCATAAAGGATACCAGAGGGCCAGTCATGGAGTAGAGCATCCCTCGATGTTTCCCCTGGAGGGGGGATTAGGGCAAAGTAGCTGCTGCATTTGTTGTTTAGGAGAGAAACAAAAAGATAGCAGCAGGACTGGCCCCACTGACAGAAAATCATGTCTGTCACTTTTAAGTTGGCATTCTATTCGTGAAGAAGAGGGAGGGACCTGTTCAACTTGTCTGCTATCGCACTGGACTTCCCTGGAATGTGCATTGTTATGAGAAAGTGGTTGGATGAGATTGCGCATTGTAACACTCTGAGAGTTTCTTGACAAAAGGAGTAAGACCTGGTTTCTCTTTGTTTGTTGATGTACCAAATTACTGACTGGATCACAATTGTCCTAAAAAGGAGAGTGTCTTGGAATGCCTGCAAAGCTAAGAGTACTGCTCTCATTTCCAGAAAATTGACATGAATGTTGGCCTCTTTAGGGAACAAGTGCTTTGGACTGTTTTACCCAGAAAATGTCCCCCCACCCAATCTGGGAAGTGCCCGTGGTCACTTTAGCCTTGGGCTGAGGGAGGATAAAAGGATGGACTTGTAGAACCTGATCTGATTGAATCCACCACCAAAGGTATCTCTTGCATGCTTGAGTGATTCTTACTTGTGCTGACAAGCACTGATAAAGAATCAACCACTGAATTGCTAGCATACATTGAAGAATTCTCATATGAAATCTTGCCAGAAGAACTAAAATAATGGCTGTTGACATTGACCCCAAGGTTTCCAAATTATTTTCCTGATCTGGAATCCAATAGTCTGAACTTTTGAGAGAGGAAGAGAAGCTGACACTGATACTGTGCTGAATACCACTCCTATGAATTCCAAGGTTTAAGTCAGTTGTAAATGAGACTTGTTATAATTTATGGTTATCCCCAGATGAGAACAAGTGCGGAGTACCTGATCTCTTGCTCTTATTAGTGATGCCTGCTTGGTGTGGTAATGAGCCAGTTGTCTAGATATGGGAACACTTGGAATCCCTGCAGTCTCAAGTGAGCTGCTACCACTGCCATGCATTTGGTGAACACTCTGGGGGCTGTGGTGAGGCCAAAGGGCAGTGCTCTGAACTGGTAGTGACTAGTTCCCAGATGGAAGTGTAAATAACTGCTGGATTGTCTGTTCATTTTTATGTGATAGTACACATCCTGAAGGTTTATCAAACATATCCAATCATCCTTGCCTAAAAAAAAAAAGGGCAGAATGGACCATCTGGAAATTTGTGTGATAAACTGCTTTGTTCAAATCACTGAGATTCAAAATTGGTCTCCAGTCCCCTGTTTTCTTTGGCACTAAAAAGAATCCTGAGTAAGTTATGGATTATATCTGGTCTGGTGGGACCTCTTGGATTTCTAGTAGCTTTTGTATTTGTAGTGCTACTGCTTTCCTCTGACTGGATGGAACATCGGGAATCTTGCAAACAGAAGGGAGTGGAAGGGAAAAGGGAATTATATAACCTCTGGAAATCATCCTCTGCACCTAAGTATCTATGTTATATTTAGCCAGGCTGTCTGGTGCAGGGATAGTCAACCCCCAATTGTTTCCAGAGGGGTACAATTGGGCCTCCTTTCAGGAGCACTGATAGGGTCTATCAGAGAAAGAATCTCTGGACCCTTGGTTCTGTAGGCCTCCTCTGCTGCATGGGTGTCATCATCCATTTGAGTTCTGTCCTCTGCCCCTAGGGGACCCATCTCCACATGTGCCCTGGAAAGGACTCTGAGACTTCTTGAACCACATTTTTCATCCACCTCGTTAATTCCTAGAAAAGGTTCTTTGAGGGGTTGAAAAACATATTCTCACTGCAGGGAGGGTCTTTCCATCTTTCTCACACATGGAGAGTGTATCCTTCACTTTTAGGCCAAACAACAAACTGCCGTCAAAGTGTGCATTGGTGAACGAGGACTTGAAAGGCTCCATCAAATCACATAAGCACATTCAGGCATACCTCAACAAAAATGCCTGAATCCGCTGCCCTTGAGGTACCTTCAGCTGCATGCGAGATAAGCCTCATGGATGAATTTGAAATAGATAGGAGGATAGCCAGCTGAGAGGCCACAGAAGATTGAGCCTCATCAGTAATGATCCTGGAAAGGGATTTTTTGAAAGTTCCTTGATCAAGTCCTTTTGTAGTCTGGTAAAATGTGCCAAATAGTTCAATGACCTAAGGGCAAAGGTTGCTGAATCATATACATGCTTCTCAAATATGTCCATCACTCTAGACTCCCTGTTAGGGGGATGGACAGAGGAACTTTGCTCAGCAATTTCCTTCTTGGTGGCCACCACCATGACCATGGCATCCACAGGCACCCCCTCACTCCAAAATTCCTTCCCGATAGGTGGAGCCAGAATCTGATCTGGCTTCTTAGGGATTGGCTCAACTGAATCAGGTTCCTTCCATGCTCACCTAGTGATCAAATCAATGAGCTCATCGGTGGGTGGAGTAACCCAATAGGTAGATGGGCCAGTTCCAAAAATTTCCAGAAATACTGATTCTTCTGGTGAAGGGTTGCTGGAGGACCAACCACCTCTCTGCTTCAGGATCTCAAGAATGTTTCCAAATGAGACATCTTCCAGAGGTGATTGTGGGGACCCTTCTCCTTCATCTAAGTCAGTAACCTCAGTGACTGACTCTTGCAGAGAGTCTAAGTGTCTCATCTTGCATTTCCTCTTCCTAGGGACATCCTAAGTGGGATGCTTCAGTGAAGTGTTGGAAGAGATTGTAAAACTCTGCAGGGTGGTCTGAGGGCCTTGAACTGGCTGTCCCTATGGCATAGAATGATGTGGCTCTAAGCACAGAAACATCTGGGAACCAGTTGGGAAATCTGTAGGGTCTGGATCCGTCTATCCTGTCAGAGCAGAAAACATGCTCTTCACTGCCTTTAAGGCAGATTGCTTTGGGGAGAAGGAAGACAATGGCTCCAAGAAGGCAGGCTTCTGGAACATTGCTTTCCTCTTGCCTCAAGATCAAGGTCCCTGAGGCAGTAGTCAACTAGGACTAGATGATGGTAGCAGTAACACCACATTTCATAGAAAATTTGTAGATAATGACCATTTTTTGCATGGGGCAAGCTTTCATGCTAGACATCTTATAGAATCCTTACCTTATGGTGAATTCCTGCGCATTTATAGAATATGTAACAATCAAGCAGATTTCTTGATGGAATCAGATAAAACTTTAACATGTTTATTAAAAGAGGTTCTGGAAGAGGTATAGTTGAGAAGGACTTGCATTTGCATTGCATTTGGCCTTATTTTTGGGGCACTACTGTAAAGCATGGGCATCTGAAATGGGCAATTTGTGGCCACACTTTTGGCATTTTGTAAACCAGAAGGCCCTTTATCAAACATACCAGCAACAAAGAAAAAGGGGAAAAAAATTTTTTTTTTTTGGAAAGAGAGAGAATAAAGGAAAAAAGGGGGAAAAGCATACCAGCAATGGTACTGAACAAATAGCAGAAAACAAAGACTAGAAAAATTACCAACAATGGTAGCAGAGTATTACACAGTGTAAAAGGTAAGGGAGTAATACAATAAGGATATTTACTAGAGAAAAAAACTATGAAAAAATAAACACATCCCTAGAAGACTCGAGAGCTCAGGCTGACCACGTCTTCGTGAAAAGTGGCAAACGAGACTTGAGGTATGTTAGGAGTTGGTGCATTATCTGTAAAGGAGGAGCTTTAGTAATGGCTGAGTCAGAGCCAAGGATCAGATCCAAATCCCAGCAGTTGAGGAAAGAATGAAAACTGACATCAGATCACAGTATTGCACAATTATGTTAAAAACAATAGAATTCAGAAATAAGATATCCTCTGAAGGAAGAGGGGTGGAGTACACCTACAAATTGACTGTATATAAAACAGAATAAATGTCCACATATGTATCTGATGGTTGAAAATTCTATAAGTTAATGTGCTAGAAGAGAAAATTCTCTTACCATATCTGGCCAGCGTCTTGCCTTCTTTGTCCACTGGGACAGGTTTGGTACTAATAATCTGTTGCCAGCTGGCAAAGTAGTAGATATTGCAGCTAGAGCTGAAATTTTGATAGTTTGAGTCCATTTTTACAGTCTATTCATCTTTTGGGAACTGAAAGTTGACAGGCTTATTATAGGCAGCATTAAACACATCCTCCAAGGCTGACAAAATGAGAGAGATGAATGTAGAATAAGGTATGTCCACTTGTAACATATCATATCTCTTCATTTCAGAAGGAACATCCACCTGTTCCCACACATCATTCATTCTGGAAATAGTCCAAGAAAGAAAATTCCTCAAAGGGGAGTGAAAAAGATCAAATTTCATCTAGATCAGAGTAATGGGCTTGTGAGTCTCCATGAGAAGGCATACTGTCTCAGTCTCCATCTATGTCAGAATCCTCAGATTTTGCTAAGGGATTTCTCTAGTGACATTGCCCAAAGTTATGGATTTCTGAGCACCAGGATTAACAACATGCACTAATTACCTGGCTAAGGAAAAAAAATCATCTTTTCTGACAGACACCATGCTTTTAGATGAATGTCTAACCTTCAGTTTTTTTCTCTGCAGGAAACAACCTGAACAAAGCCTGACTAGGAGATGGCAATCTATCCCCATCAAGATGACTCTTTCCCCGGTTACACTGAGAAGCATCCCCAGAGTGCTTCCCTGACCCAAAGAAGATGGTTCTCCCATTACCATAATGGACACTAGAACAGCTGAAGATGATGCGGCTGACCCCCAGATCATGGTGGCTGAAAGGACTATACCAAGGCAAACCTGGAAAAGAAAGTGACTGGTCTGAGGAACAACAGATGGCCACTACAGGTTCACTCACTAACAGCTGAGGCACAGACTGAGCCCATAGTGGTGGTAAGGCTCTTTATTATGTTGTTTCTTCTTTTTAGGTATAGTAGAAAAAGAGTCAGCAGGACTGGAGTAAGTATCCATGGTGTAGTCAAGGACATGGACTGAAAGCTAGTAAACAATACTAGAATGAGTCGGTCAGAAAGTATGTTGTCACAAACGTGTTCACAAGCAAAATACACGCACACACTTACCCCCCCCAAAATAGCAAAATTCCTGTCAGAAGTAAAGCAGTTGTCTGCAATGTATACTGATAACAAAAATAACAGGTAAGTAGTGTGCATACATGCACTAAATACATCCAAAGTGTTTTCTGCCCATTTAAAATACTCACTGACCCCTCAATTCTCAAATCAACTAAAAGTTTACAAAAACAGTAGACTTTTACCACAAAAATAGTCCCAAGTCACAAAATAAGTCCTTACCTAAAAATAGTGATTGCTATTGTGAAGAAATACTGGGTTTCTTAAAGAGGAAATACCACTTTTAGTCACACATAAATATTAATTTTCTTTGGCAACAGTTTCTGTATGGAAGGCTACCCTGTGTTATCAGTCAGAAATGAAGCTACAAGACTAATTGCTGCACCTATAGACCCACAGAACTGCTTTCTCTTGAGAAGTTAAAGTACTGCAGACGTCTTCACTCTGACTGATTTCCACTTCTCAGGACTGTCCAGTCAACAGTCAAAGTGAAAGTGAAGGTGAAGGTGTGGGAGGCAGCCACAGTTTTCTGAAGCTGGTTGTCTGCTGTATCCTATGCAGGATAAAACTGTAGCAGTGAGAATGACAAACATTATAGGTTGACTTCAGGGAGATTATTTGCAGAGTTGCCAGCTAATCTCCACTGGGTGTAGGACCACATCTCTCCCCCCACCCCAATTGTTTATATACTGCATAACTGTAATATTGTCTGTTATGACAAACAGAAATTCATGCGTCCACAGATAATTCAATACCTTTATCAGGGCATCATCTCTTTGTTTTTTATGTGACTGTGCCTGAAATAAGGCTCCATGTCCTGGACTTTGATACTCTGAGAAACTGCCCACCATACAAATTCTGAGGTGTCCGAGTAGGAATAGAGAGAAAATAGGGAAAGAGAAGAAAATAGGGGAAACCTAGATTCTGTTCGACTTGACTGGCCCACCAGAGGAGTTCCTTTTAGATGAATTCTAGACTGGTAACAGTGAAGGAATGGGGGTGTCTTGGCACCAGACAGATTTGAGAAACCTCAGAATTTGTCTCATGTGGAGTCTGACTTAAGTAATCATTAGAATGGATGAAGCCATGTAACAGAATTCTGTTGAGCAAGATTTAAAAAAAACTGCTGGTAGTAGAAGGAAACATTCTCTGGAGGGATCTAAGCTACCACCAGAGTGGTTTCTAGAAAGCAATACAGAAACACCTACTTATGACAAAGGATCAAGGAGGATGTGTCTAGATTTACCCTGAAACCTAGACTGAAGAGATTCATGGTGAAGTGAAGGAATGGTAGTAGCCAGGATGAGGCAATTGTCCAGTTAGGGGTAAATGTGAATTCCATAAAGTCTGAAGACTGGAGTCGAACATTTTGTGAATACCCTTAGAGCAGTAAAGAGACCAAATGGCAAAGATGTAAATTGAAAGTGTAATCCCAAAACAAAGAATCTTTGAGAACACTTGTGATCTTTACAATGATGGACATGAAGATGGGCACCCTTGAGGGAAAAAAAAAAAACAGTGGCTAAGTAAACCTTGGGTGGAAGAACTTTGGAACTATGATAAAGGTATTTAGGCATGATAGAATCCAACATCAGTCTTCAGGTGCCCTCATTGTCAGGTACTAGTAAAAATCCCTGATATAAACCGTTTCCTTACTGGGAAGGAAGAACAGGCTTTATTATACCTTCTGACAGCATATATGATAGGATTTTGGGGAACACATGAGTTTGGTTCATTGGGGTACAGGGATCCCTGAATGTAGAGGGAGAGACCCTGGAATTTGATGTAATCTGTCTACAAAGGTTTAGGGAATTGCTTTCTACCCTGGGAAAACGCCTGGGGTGTGGTGGGGAGTAGGGGGAAGAGGTCCAAAGGTAATACTACATTTTTATTTTTATTTATTGATCATTTGCTGACTGGGAAAGTCCAACTAGGACAGAGCCCATTTTCAGCAGAGGCCTGGAGAGAAATGATCCAGATGCATGTCTTTGGAATTTTTACTTATGTAGGGAAAACCCTTGGGATGTAATCCTTTTTTCCCTCTTAAGAATTCCCTTGCCACTTTTTATTGTATTGCTGCTTTTTGGATTTTTTTGTTAAGCAGATTTAAAGAGCTTCCAAAAGAAAGACCCAGGACTGGAAGGATAATTCCTGTAGTCTCCTGGGACAGGGCAGCAGAAAGAGTTTTTGACCTCCTGCATTCATTTTCTTTTTCCCCAATACCTCAGCCAATTAATTCCCAAAAATCAGCTCTTTTTTCCACTCAGGAATTTAAAAATTTGGGCTTTGATATCTTCAGGAAAATCCTAGTGTCTTAATCAGGCATTTTTTTATAGCCCTGTGACTGCAGTTCTTGAAACAACATCCACTGCATTGTATGCACATTTTATTGGTTACTTGGAAAGCAAAACTGACCACGATTGACACATTGGTTTTAATATCAGAATCAGAATATTAGCTATGGATTGTTGCATACAAGCAAAAATGGAAAGTATTTTGACGTGTGTATGAAAGACAGTGTAGAAAAGGCATACACCTTCTTCACATACCTGTCAAAGGTATTCACTGGTGACAGCAATAGAAGCAATGGGTTTAAAGTTCTTAGACATCACAGCTGGATCAGGAAATTGGGTTCCAAAAAGAAGTGTCTGTTGCTTTATTACATCTGTCTGATTTCTAAGTGCCAGAGGTTGAGAATCTGGGGAAGAAAAGGTGGCATTAAAGGGGTCCTCCAAAGCTTCCAGTACTGGAGGGCTGGCTAAGGGATTTGAGCAATCAATACTCTGCAAGTCAAATCTTTTGTGAGCCTGTGAAAAGTACAGTTGTGTACACTTACCATAAATGTAGATGTTTGCATGTATTCACTGTTGCAGTCATCACACTTGGGTTATCTGCCTGCAGGTACTCCTCAGTCAGCCCAAATACCAGAGTATTGGGATTTCTGCATCGGATGCTGTCACCTCTTCCCTGACATTAGGTCGTCAGGGGTATAAAACATGCAGCCGAAGCCATTACATCAGTTTTACTTGTCCTAGATGTCAGAAGCCCCCAAAATAGGAAGCTATTACATGGTGTGGAACACCTCCAGTAAAAAGTAAATACCTCTGCCATAAAAGATGGTCATAAAGAGGATAGTTAAAAAGGACAGAGAAAGCCAGGGGGCTGGAGGGAGGGAAACCAGGACTGCAACAGTGAATACACTTGAACATCTACATTTATGGTAAGTGTACACAACTGTACTATGTTTTTTGTGTTTCACTGTTGCAGTCATCACACTTGGGTTGATTCCCAAAGCTGAGAAAGGGTGGAGGCAGTCAAGAAGTGTTGGGGCTGGCTAGCAGGCCTTGTAAGACTGCTGTAGCAAATCCAGATCTGGATTTAGAAAAATAGGTAAGTGGTAATGCTTGGTGAAGGTGTGTACAGAACTCCAGGTTGCAGCTTCCAGGATGTTCCTGGTGAGGACCCCCCTGAGAAATGCTGTAGAGGTTGAAGTAGCTCTAGTGGAATGAGTTCTGATCCCCAGAGGGGTAGGTTTTCCATGGTGCTTTTAGCAGAAATTGCTGCAGTGTGCTATCCATTTGGAAATGGTTTGTTTCAAAATGGCCTTGCCCTCTGCCCCTGTAGCAAAACTGACTAGTAGCTGGTCAGATTTTCTGAAAGGCTTAGTCCTGTCAAGGTAGGACCTGAGCTGTCTGTGCATGTCCAAGGACTGCAGGATCCTTTCCCCTCTATTCTGAGGATTAGGGAAAAAGGTTGGCAAATGGATGGATTGGTTTAAAGCCACACTGGATACCACCTTGTGCATAAAGGAAGGGTTAGTCCTGAGGGAAACCCTGTCAGCATGGAAAA
The DNA here is from genome assembly GCF_019279795.1 of Protopterus annectens. Taxonomy (NCBI): domain Eukaryota; kingdom Metazoa; phylum Chordata; order Ceratodontiformes; family Protopteridae; genus Protopterus; species Protopterus annectens. Next base: position 131,132,571 of record NC_056738.1, read on the forward strand.
TAATGAAAGGCTCCACCGCCATTAGTGCTTGTAACTCAGACACTCTTCTTGCTAAAGAAATAGCTAGAAGTAAGGCTGTTTTCCAAGAGAGGTATTTTAACTCTGCTGAAGCAGCAGGTTCAAAAGGGGGAAGTATGAGCTTCTTCAGTACAAATTTAAGGTCCCAGGCTGGGGTGGGAGCTCTCCTAGGGGACCTTAAATTGTTAGCTCCTCTCAGGAACTGCTTGATGAGGGGATGAGAAAAGAGAGGAGGCTCAGTATTATAATGAGTTGAGATGGCAGAGGCATGAATCTTAATGGATGAGAAGGATAGGCCTCTGTGGAGCAGCTCTGCTAGGTAATCAAGGATTTGAGGTAAGTTGAGCACAGATGTGTCCTTTCCTTGAGACTGACTCCAAGAACAATATCTTTTCCACTTTTCAGCATAGTATTTCTAGTACTAGGCCTTCTGGCCTCAAGGATGATGTCCAGCACCTGTTTGCTGAGGGATGCAGGTGGTGTATTCATGGGATAAGCCAGGCTGCAAGGTTTAGGGTTTGCAGCTGTGGATGCAAAATCTGTCCCTACTGCTGAGACAGCAGGGAAGGTGTCTGATTTAGGTGCCAGGGTGGCACTGCTGTCAGACTACACAGGAGTGGGAACCAGTGCTGGCGTGGCCAGTCTGGTGCAATAAGAATTGCCCTTGGCCTGTCCTGTTTGATCTTGAGTAGTACTTTTGAGAGGAAGGGCAGAGGAGGAAAGGCATAAACTGAGAGGTTTTCCCATGTAAAGGATAGGGCATCCACCTTCCAGGCTCTGCTGTGAGGGTTCCTGGTGCAAAATTTGTTCAATTGGTGGTTTTGGGGTGAGGCAAAAAGGTCCACCTCCAGAGTTCCCCCACCTCTAGGTTAGAAGTTTGAATGAGTTGGGTTCCAGTTTCCACTCGTGAAGGTCCAGTAGAATTCTGCTTAAGTCATCTGCCAGTGAATTTTGCTTGCCTGGCAGGAATTGAGCTTGTAGGTTCACTTGGTTGCTCAAGGCTGTGTCCCACAGAGCCATGGCTTACCTGCAGAGTGGGTAAGAATGAGTCCCGTCCTGCTTGTTTATGTACCACATAACTGTGGTGTTGTCTGTCTTTATCAGGAGCTGTCCTGGAAGGATAAGGTATTTGAAGACTGTCAGAGCATTCTGTACAGCTAGCATCTCTTTTTGACTGATATGCAGGGGAATTTGTTCTGGGCTCCATTTGCCTTGAATGCATTTGCCTGCCATGTGAGCCCCCACCATGCATAGTCTGATGCGTCTGTTTTCAGGCGAGGGGTTGAGTGAAAGGAAGTCCCTTGTTGTGGTTGCATGCTTCTGCCCACCAAAGGAACTCTGCCCTTAGACAAGGTATAATAGAAATCACGGTTTCCAGGTACTGAGAATGTTGACATGAGACTTTTTAAATACCATTGAAGTTTCCTCACATGCAGTCTTGTATATGGAATTAACAGACTACATGATGCCATGAACCCTAGGGCTTGCAGTATTTTCCTTGCAGATAGCTGGATTTTGTTGGCCATTAGTTTGAAATAGTTTGTCAGATGGACCTGCTTTTCTGGAGTAAGGAATGCCATCTGGGAAGTTGTGTTCAAGCTTGCTCCCAGGAATACAATTTGTTGGCTGGGCACCAGTTGTGATTTCTTTTCATTGATGGTGTATTCCAGTGAAGTTAGAAGTCTTTTTACAAATGCCAGGTGCTGAAGTAGCAATTCCTGACTGTCTGCCTGAATCAGGCAATCATCCAAGTATGGATAGATTTGAATATTTCTCTGCCTGCAGTATGCAATGGCTGGAGCCAGGCATTTTGTGAATACTCTGGGCACAGTAGATAAGCCAAAGGGAAGTGCAGAGAACCTGCAATACTCCCTTATTGGGATGTGCAGATAAGCTTCTTTTAGGTCTAGGGTGACTAACCAGGCATCATTGGCTAGCATTGGAAGAAGCTGTTGCAGTGTAAGCATTTTGAATTTTGGGACCACCAGAAAGGTGTTAAGAATTGATAGATCCAGGATAAGGCACCAAGAGCTCTCATTTCTGGGCACCAGGAACAGTATGGAGTAGAAACCCTGTCCCCTTTGTTCTACTGGAACAGGTTTAATAGCCCTGATATGGAAAAGGGAAAGTACTTACTTTTGTGCCCCTGCCCACTGATTTGGAGGAAGGTCTGGCAACCCATTTGGTGTTGGCAGTGAGTGGAAGTAGAAACTGTATCCCTGGGATACAATGTTTAGAACCCATCGGTCCTGAGTAATGGACATCCAGTTTTTTTGCATGAAGGGCGAGTTTTCCTCCTAGGGGGGCAAATACTTGGGCATGGCTGGGAAGGATAATTGGAAAGTCATTGTGAACTTTTCCATAAGGGGGTGGCTTACCACTCCCTAGTTTTGAGGTAGGAACACTCCATTGTTAGATCTCTGCATACCCTGAGACTGTAGTCTTGGTGGTCTGTTTCCCCTGGGTTTGGACTGAGAAGCCCTGAGAGGGACTGGAAAGGACCATTTTGAAGCCCAGTGCCTACTGAATGTAGGTGGCTGCACCTGTAAGAAATCTTTGACTCCTTGCATAGATTTAGCTTTTTCTTCCATCTTTTTAAGAACTTCTGCTTTTGTTCCAAACAAACACTCCTGATTTAATGGAGCATCTAGTAATTTTGCTTTAATACGGTCAGGCAAGACTTGCTCTTTTAGCCAAGCTTGCCTTCTCAGTACTGACCCGGTGACAGCAGCCCTGCAAGATGCTTCTAAGGCATCAAACCCACATTGCAAAGTATGTTTACTAACTTGGTTTGCAGAATGCATTAACTCTTTTAAATATTTATTTTCTGCACAATCTGGAAGTAACACAATTCTTTGTTTAATTAGTTCCATAATATGTTGCTGGTACTTCAATATGTGAAACTGGCAATTCAAAGCCCTGATAGCAAGAGTTGCAGAGGTATATACCTTCTTACCCAATCTGTCTAAAGCTCTAGAATCCCTGTCTGAAGGGGTAGGGTTTTTGGCTTAGAAGCCTTAATGTCTTTAGGTCCCTGGGAAATGGTCTCTGGTTCCACTGTAGGATTCTTAAAGAGAAAGTTGTGAGAATCAGGCACTCTGTAGTACCTGTCAGGTTTTCTAGGAGCTGGTGGTAAGGTGTCAGGAGTAAGACTGGACTCCAGTAAGAAATCATATACAATATCCAGGACAAGGGGTATAGCTAGAGACCTGTGCTGAGGCAAATCTAAAAATTCCCTGAGTCTCTTTTTGGACTGAGGATAGTCCTGGCATTCCCAGCGGAAATGCTCTCTTAAGGTAAGCAAGGTTTCACCAAAAGAGAAATCCTCTGGAGGGGAGGCAGAGGGAATGGATTCCTCTGCATCTGAATCCTCATAGGTAGATAAGGGTATGTCCTGGTAATCAGAAGGGTCAGAGTCATCAGACTCCTGGTCTGTAGAATCAGAAGGAAATTTATTTGTTGTCTTTTGGCAGAGGAAGGCTGGCTTCCCCTGATTAGAGTAATAAGGTCTTCAGCTATTCTAAGCTTGTTTTTGTGGCATGGGAAGATGAGCATGTGCTTTGGACATTGGTTTTCTATGCGTAGTGCGAACTCTGGGCCCGAGAAACTCGGTAGTTTTAGTAGGAAATGAAGTTGTCAGTTTAATATGAATATTGGTGGATCAGAATACACCCTCAGAAGCCGGTGCCTGCACAGCGGCTCCAGACCCATCACCCATCCAAAGTAGAGACATCCGCAGGTTCCATAGTCAAAGAAGCATATCTCAGCATACCGGACTACGAATGGGTCTCAGCAGAGGCCTGCAAATCTGTAGAAATGGGCATCAGGGGCTGCAAAGGCACCTCACTGAGTACAGACGGACTGGCGACAAGCTTAACAGAAGCATCGTCGGCAGATTTTGACCTATGCGGTCTGTCTCTGTCTTTGTGCTTTTTCAGAAGATCGGTAGTCAGATGGCTTACCAAAGCCATTTCGGAATACGGAGAATGACAGCGAAAGAATTTAGCAACAAAAATAGCCCGATGATGAATGGTTCGGGCATTAAACAAGGCACAAAACCAACAGGGACGTCGTGGTCTGGGCCTAAACAGGTGATGCAGTAAGAATGAAAATCTCTGTGAGGTATTTGCTTTCCATAGGCAAGGCAATTGTTAATTTTTTCTAACATTGGTTAGAGCAAGAAAAAAGAATCCCCAACGGGGTACTTAGCTTTAGAAGACTTCAGGTCTGAAACTCGAAAAAACAAAAATTTCAGGTAGCGGCCAACCGGCACTTGTGAACTGCTTCTGCTTCAGGCTCCTTCTTGGCAAGAAAGACTGGTGTAATGGCGTCGGCTGCATGTTTTATACCTCAGCAGAAGAAGGAGATCTCTTCTTCTTAGCCTGTGTAGATGGGAAGTGTAAGACTGAAAAGACTGCAATGCCTTATAAAGTTCATGGGCAAAGCTTCTCCTGTGGCACAAAGCCCTAACTACACTCCAGTCAGCCAGAGTGGCAAGGAGGGATGAGCATGTCTACCTCAAGTGGGAGGGCATTCATTGATGATGCTCCCTTAAGGAAGGTGTGGTTCAAAGAGCGGAGTTACCCTCAAACATAATCAATGAACATGGGAGGTGGGGCAGGGAGTGGGTAGGACATATAAATAAAAAAAATCAAGCCAGTATTGAAGTGGAGATGGATGAGTCTTCAGGATACCCTTAAGATCCACAGCTGGCCCCAGCAGTATCAGACAAAGTACAGAGGGTAGGAGATAAAGTTGGTAGACCTGGTGTGGACATGGGGCACTAGGAGCTTGGCTGGTTACATTATGTCCAAAGGGAGACCAAAAAAAATCCTGGCTAAAGTTGTATCAGTCTTCCTGGGAGCCCTTTTGACTGGAGGAAATCAAGGGGTGAAGACAAATGTTGTCTTATGGAAATTTTTTCTTTGTGGGTTGGTAGGCTGATAGTCGAAGAATCAGATGCCCCAATCTTTATTAATGACCTTGCAATTTCCTTCCTAACCAAGACTGGATAAACTCCTCCTTCACCCTCGGTAAGAACAAAAGCAAGGTTTTCCCTTTTCAGCTAATGGTGCCTGACATCCTGTCTATTTGAACATGGCCTGTTACTGGGCCTTAGCAGCTTCCTGTGGAGCCTTGCCAGAGAGACCTGTGAAATCAGAACAACTGTCCAAGGCAACATAAGTACCTTAGAAGATCCATCCATCCCAGGATGCTGTAAAGAAGCAGGCAAAAGAGTTTTCTTCAGAAGCCTCTTCTGAATTTTTTTTTTTATCTTTGGGGCAAGGTCAATAGCACAGGAATCAGAAGTCCTGGTCATGTGTACCAATCTCTTCAGAAAACAGTTTATGAAACTTAGTTTAAGTAACTGAACCTACTTCTAATGGTTTTAGAAGTAAAGGATAAATATGTCACAGAACCAGATGTCATGACTCTCCCCTAATAAAAAAAAAAAAACAGGCCATCTGCGTGTTATGCGATATCTGCCTTCCACACAACTTTCACAGAAAAACAAAGGAAGGTCCCTAAAGGGGAACTTACTTGCCCAAAGAATTTTGGTCATAAGCCAACCATCAATAATGAAGTCATTAAGACAATGAGATGTCTGACTAAGCAATCAAGGTCAAGAAAATTCTGAATTTTGGGTTCCATATGTCCTTATACCAGTCCACCTGTGTGCTTGAGTGGATGTACAGTATATGATGACAGTGCCTAAAGATTTAGCACACTGGCTGGATATCAGATAGCCTTGGCAGGATATGTCCCAAATAGTTATATGCTACTGCAATCTAATGAATATCTGGGAGTGATGAGACAGCACAAATATTACTTCGGAAAACAGAATTTGTTTGCTAGATATCCATAGAAATCAGAAAGACCCACAGAACATTATTTTGAGAAGATATGGAGGGTTTTGATGAGCACTGCTAGAGAGCAGATTCCTTGTCAAAAAATGATACTACTTATGAGGAATCAAGGAAAGGAATTGAGACGGGTAAAACAGGAAAGGTATAAATCTGCAGATTTACTTGAAATACCCTTTTATACAAAGGTAAGATGTTTTCACTTCACTTATGAAAAATGGATATTTGTGACGGTTTCTGAGTATAATATAGTAATTGTTTTATCAGAAATGATTCCTGAGGAACGTGTGAATCTGTCTTTATCCATTTACTAACCAAATGTTATGATTATTTCTGCTGAATGCTTTGAATGAAAATGATTTTAAGGTTACTAACAATACTGCTCTATAGTCTAAAAAAATTAAATAAAAGTTTAGCAAACTTTAAATCAGATGTTTAGAGTCAGACATAACTTTAGTAGAAGTAAAAATGACAGAATAAAATAATAATACAAAGGAGATCTTGGTGTCTTTCCTGTTAAACTCTTTAAAAGGAGAGACATACAAATGCACAACTTATAGATAAACTAGTATTATTAAAGACAAAAATAAGGGGTAAACTTAAAGAAAATGGCTAGAACAAAAATAATACTTATTTCCAAATATAAAAACACCCTATTGAAAATCCAGCAACATTAGTCTGGCTTCATTATTAAATACAGAAAGAATTCTTCCAGAAGTCCTCAGTAAAAAAACATACATGGTGCAAATAACTAAAGTAAATGTCCTCGGTAAAAGAATACGGAGTGTTAATATTTCCTGAGTGGACAACCTCAAAGCCCTGTCCCTGAACTTGGTCTCCTACTTACTGCTGATGGCCAGTCTATGCCTAATCTACAGGGCATTCTCTGGATCCAGCCCAGATAGATTTGCTACACATTTGCAAAACAAACAGCATTAGAATGACCTGATCTAAACCTTGTTTGTGACATAAACAAAACATGGAGGGAAAGGTCTTTGCCTCAGAGATTAATCCTTGTCTGAAACAGAATCCCAATTCATGTGAAATAGAGCTCTTCACTAAACCTGTTCAAAAGCAATTTGGATGAATGGCTGGGAAATTGCAAATTTAACCAGCTTGTCACCTTTGGTCCTTATGGACAGGGGTAGTCTGTAGATGGCCTAAGGCACATGGATATACCAAAGCCATTGCAGCCAGTGTGCACTAACTGGGAAAACTGGGTTATGAATGACTAGGCTTAAAAAGGCTCTAGGGCTGTTAGCCTAGTAACTTCCTATAACTGGAGTACTGGCTAATATACTAAATATGTTCTTACCTAAATTGATTCAAATAGAACAGTCTGGATTCACAGGTGACAAGACTCAATAACTAATGGTCCTTAGCTAGTTTTTTAAACTGGAAAGTAGAAACTGATGACACTCATGCAGGCATTATTTTATTTAACATCAGAAACACAACACAGTCAACATAATTCACTTCTGAAGTTTTTAAAAATCAAACTTTGGTGATAATTTCTTGGAATGGGTAACAGTGATCAACTGGAATTAACATACATATGTATTAATAATGAAGTGACAGACATTATAAACAATAAAAGAGTAGTAGACAAGGTTGTCCATTGCTGCCTACATTACTTATAGTAGTTACAGAATAACTTGCCTTAAAAGTCAGACGAGATACAGCATACCTCCCAACTGTCAAGCTTGTTGCAGAATGTCCAGTTTTGCCTCATATTCTTGGTCTTTTCTTCATAAAATTTGTGGCTTTCTGACAAATTATTGAGATTTGAAGTCACTAAATAATGCTGAATAATGACAGACATGTGAGTTTCAGACTTCATATCCTTTAGAAAATATGTAATGATTCAAAACCTATTATTCTAGCAACTTTCTTAGTTTATAGCAGTAATTTTTAAAATCTGTCCCTATTTTTGGGCCTTTGCCCCCCATTATTTCTGGCTTTTTCCAGATTTCTTGTGCTGAGAGGTTGAGAAGTATGAGTTAGAGAATTATTTTAAGAAGGAAAGGATATGCCATGATTACATACTGATGGATAGTAGAAATGGTAGATTAAGTCCTACCAAGTGTGTTAAGATATTCCAGTATTTTAGAGATTGATCATGATTAATTCAGGAAAAAAGGCCAGCGGCAAAACAGTCTGAGGAATTAGGCATATGCATCTACTTATATACTCCTACACTTGCAAGCTGAGATCTTACATTGAACATATGCTTCTGGGGAGGTTTAGGCTTTGGTACCCCAGCTGGACATCAGTTGTGGAAAACCCATATGTTTGGAATACTGCAACAGTGACTGCAGTCAGGACATCTACTAGAGCAGAGAAGGGAAGATAGTTGAGTAACTCACTAACTGTGGAGAGAGAGAGGAGAAATCTGACTCGGTTTACTTAGGTTTAAAAATAGGAGAAGACAGTACGGTTGTGCAAAATCTTACCATAACAGTAGATGAGTAGATGTCCTTCCCTTCCCTTCACTGTTGCAGTATTCATTACACTAGGCACCCCCTGCCGAGGGTAACCTGACATCTGGCCAGTACACCAAAGCATTACATTGTAACAGGAATGTTGTATGCCACATGTATGCTCCCAACTCACAGTGTAGGGCATAAAGGTGACATACAGATGTACCTTCCTCAGAAATGATAAGGCCCAGGAGGAAGAGCAGTCCAAAGAGTACAAAAAGAAACGTGCAACCAGAATGAAAAAGTAAAAAGTGGGAGGATGGAGGAAGTGAATACTGGAACAGTGAAAGGAAGGGCATCTACTGTTATAGTAAGATTTTACACAACTGGACTATGTCCTTCCATATCGCTGTTACAGTACCGATTACACTAGGGTGAGTGCAAAAGCTCTGTCGTAGCCCTGAAAACCAAATTCAACTTATATAATGTTTGGTAAAAGTACGCAGAGAAGTCCAAGTAGCTGCCTCAAGGATGAAGTGGATATCCAATCCTTTGAAAAAAAGCACCAGAAGAAGCCACAGCCCTGGTAGAATGAGCTTTAACAGAAAAACAGAGGCTCTTCCCAAGAAAGGAATAAGAAAAGAAAATGGTCTTAGAAATCCAATAAATAGTTTGCTTATAAACAACCAAACCTAAAGACACAGGATGAAAAGAAACAAAAAGTTGCTCAGATTTGCGAATGGCTTTAATTTCATCTAAATAATATCTGAGTTGTCTATGCAAATCCAAGGTATGAAGAAACTTCTGACTAGCAGACTGTGGAGAAGGGAAAAATGTGGGCAAATGAATAGAATGATTAAGAGACCGCTCATTAACCACCTTGGGCATTAAAGGATTAGTACAAAAAGACACCCTGCCCTTATGAAACACCCCCCAAAAAAAGTAGGTACAGCCATAAGGGCCTGAAGCTCAGACACCCTTCTAGCTAAAGTGCAAAAATAAGAACAGTCTTCCAGTTACAATGCTGTAAGGAAGCTGAATATGGAGGCTCAGAAAGAGCCTGAGTCAGTTTTTCCAGAACAAAATCAAGGTCCCAGGAAGGAGGAATAGGCTTCCTGGTAGGCCTAATATAAAGGATGCCTTTAAGGAATTGTTTAACCTCAAATCTAAAGACCAAAGAAGGAGCTAAAGGCAGACAAGCAGATATAGCTGAAAGGTGCACTTTATCTGAAGAGTATACCAACCCAGCATGGAGCAATTCACACAAATAAGAGAACCAAAGGAACTTCCACAAAAAGTGGATCTAGGTTACGATCAAAATGCCAAACAGAAAATCTCTTCCATTTCGACAAATAAGATTTTCTGGCCTCCTGCAGAACCTGAAGCACATCCACACAAAAAAAGGTGCCTAAAAGGGATCAAAACCCTATCACCCATAGTGTCAGTTGAAAAGTGGACAAGTGTGGATGGATGAGACCCCTTGTCTTGTGTCAGTAGGCCCACCTTGTAAGGTAACTTGCGATGATTGCCCGTGGCTAAGAGCAAAACAAGAGGGAACCAATGCTGTCTGGGCCAAAAGGGAGTCATGAAAAAGATCTTGGGAGAGCCTTGTTCTATCTTAAACAGGTGGTATGAGACAAAGTGGAGGGAAGGCATAAAGAAACAGCCCCTTTCCGGAAAAAAGACAAGGCATCCACCCTCCAAAGCCAGAGGACTTGGGACTCTGGTGCAAAAGACAGGAAGTTGTCTGTTCTGAGGGGAGGCAAAAATATCTACATGAGGAGAACCCTACTGGTGGACAATGTCCTGAAACACATCTCTGTGAAGCATCCATTTGTAAGTCTCTATTATGGACCTGCTCAGAGAGTCTGCCACTGTTTTGCTCTGAAGGAATATAAATGGCCTGAAGAGTTACTGATAATGGGCAGCCAAATCCCAAACCTGAAAAGCTAGTCTGCACAAAAGATAAGACCATGTCTCTCTCCCCCCTCCCCTTGCTTGTTGATATACCACATCACTGTGGCATTGAATGGAAGGTCTGAAGGGCCAGAAGAGTCCTCTTGTCTTTGACCATAGTAAGTAGTACTGAATTGATTCATCCTAGGGGAAAAAAAAACATCTTTAGGTGCTCTGCTACATATAATACCTCAAACATTGTATATTTAGCTAGGTGCACAAAATGTTCAGGATTTTATATAGGGAAATCCACCAGAAAACTTAAGGAACATATAATTGAACATTGATCAGATATACATAGGAATATTAATATAAATATTCTAGTTAAACATACTAATGAGTTTGGTCTACAGAATATTTTTATGTTCAGAGCAATAGCTGTATTATCTAAAAATATGAGGGGGGGGACATACATAACAGGCAAGAGGTAAATTAATATAGCTGGATTGTTCATTTGCAAGCGGACTTTGTACCTGGAATCAATGCTGCAGTCAGCATTAAACCCATGTTAAAATTTAAGCAAAGTTGTTTAAAATGAGTTATTAGTCTTTTTAAAATGTTTTTAAGAATATTTTCTAAATTGTTGGTGAATGGTTTGTATTATTTTTATTTTTTTATTTATCATTTGTTGACCGGGAAAGTCCGACTAGGTTCCACAGAGCCTGTTTTCAGCGGAGGCCCGGGGAGAAATGCTCCAGATGCATGTCTTTGAAATGTGGGAGGAAATCGGAGTACCCGGAGGAAACCCACGCGAACACAGGGAGAACATGCAAACTCCACACAGAAGGCACCCCAGCCGAGAATCGATCCGGAGAACCTCTTGCTGTGAGGTGACAATGTTAACCACTGCACCACTGTGCCGCCCATTATGTATTTATTATGATATGTTTTTAAATATTTGCTTGATTAATTGATGCTGTTTTTGGATTGGGGGGCTGTGTCTTGTGACCTTGATTTAAACATACTATT